>NC_013486.2:20394-71747 GCF_000004555.2 Caenorhabditis briggsae | reverse complement strand
GGAAAACGAAGTTTGAGGAGATATTGAAAATATGAACATTTACTTTTTCTACAACTAAACATATTCCAAACAGACAAGCCTATGTCAGCCCCCTACACTTTCTCCATTGAGTCTAGACACCTTGTGATTTCATCATCGTCCTTCTTCGAAGTGTCTCCTGTGCTCATGCTTCACACCTGTCAATCTGGTACCAGTCGACACCATCTCTGTTCTTCTCGCTCCTCTCTATTTCTGAATTCTCTTCAGTGATCGAGAAAAAGTTAACAGCGTTCCGCTTATCAGCCGATGTGGATTGGCGAAAAATCGTATATTTGACATTTTTGGGAAATGTTGCGATTCAAGTGGAAAGTTTTTATAGTCAGGTGCACTTTTCTGTTTCCATTTTTGACATAATGATTGGGAGTAAGTTTTCGGTGACGCAGGAAGTGTAACTCGTAAAATGGCAACAAAACGGAAGTGTCTAGATAGAAAAGTGGCGCCAAGAACTTTGAATTTCGAAAAAACATGGAACGGAAAGAATATACTGTCTCTAAGTAGTTGTTGTATAATAGTCGATTCGAATTGGAATGAAATCTTATTGAATTATCTCTTCGTTGTTTTATACTCCTATAACCCATCATTGCATTGTGGGTTGGAACCCCTTCAAATTTTCCCCATCTGCCTTCTCATCGGTCAGTCAGTCGTTGTGGTATACACCGCTGTAGGTCGTTATTCTTTTTTTCGATTATGCCGGATGACACACGACAAACGATGGCAGTTCAAAAGGACGGAACTGCCAGTAAAAAACACTGAAAACTCCTTTGAATCTTTCTTATTGACAAAAATCGCACACGATTTCGTAAGATTCATTTTCAAAAGTATTTTTTTATTCAGAATCTGAAAGATAATCAAAATGAGTACAATATAAATTTTATCAAAAGAAATCAGTCGAAATTTGATTAACAATTATTAGACTCGATGCATTGGTATTTCTTGTTTTCAACAAGTTTTTTTCAGAAAAAAATTATTAGGAGAAGGAGAAAGCACCGGGTGCTAAAAGGGGGTGTCTGTAATTGAGAAGTGACCGGTTCTAATTTTTTGGGAGGGGGAACGATGATGACGAAAAAAGACAGGATTAGATCCTTAAAAAGAGAATTTAAAAACAGGAACAGACGAGAAAATATAAAAATCCTGGGGCGAAGGGGGCGGAGCTCAGCTCAATTAAAGGGAATTTTTCGAAGAATTTTAATGACATGATTAGGTGAAAAAGAGAGATATTTGTAGTGTCGGGTAAGAGAAGCAGACTGTTTTTGGGGAAACAATTGGAAAATGGATGGTCTTGAAGACCGGGCTCACTTGGTGAAGCAAAAAAAAGAACTGATGAGTTTTGGATAGGGTTTCCATTTGGGCGGGTGAAGAAGCGGGCTACCCGCTACCCACCCGGGGGGGGGGGGGCTCCCACCCGCGGCCCCCCGCATTTAAATGCGTGTGAATTTTAATAAAATTTTAAAAGATAATCACGTATGTTCCAAGAAAAACTGAGTTTCTCAAATCAAAAAACTACAAAAAAGATAATATTTTCCTCACGTAAATATTCGCGGGGGGTCAACGGGGGGGGGGCGCGGGGGGTGAGCCCCCCGGGTGGGTGCGGGCGGGTGAATCGCCCCCCAAATGGACACCCTAGTTTTGGAAACCGAAAATAAAAAAGATTGAGTGAAGAGAGAAGAAATAAAAACATGAAAGAAACAAGATAGAAAAGAAAATACAATTTGATGTCTAGAATTGGATTACAATCATATTTTGAGAGAATCTTTCATATACATATTGCATAATGCTCCCAGTTGTTCGGTAATTACGAAATTAGGAGGAGTCAAAAGGGGCGTGACTTGGGACTGCACAGGTTCCAAAGGAACTGTCGGTAGTAGTGTTTGGATGTAGGTGAGCAACAATTGGTTCTGTAGAAGCTGATGGATGTTTGGTGTCATTTGGGGATATACTGGAATTGGAGCAGCCAGAATTGGAGGGTTTGGGGTGAAGACGGGAGAAGATAAAGTTGGAGGTGACGGAGGTGGAGAAATCGATAGAGATGGAGACATGGTGTCAATGGTGAATGATGGAGATGGACTAGTAGATGTTCCTGAAATATTAATAATTGATTTCAATATTTTACGAATTCGCCAGATTGGCTAGTTTCTCACATTTCCCATAGGAATTGAGATGTTAAAAACCTTTAAAAAACATATATTTGAAAATTCGATTTTTTGAGCCACCCAGCTTATCGACCTCCCTGGTTTTCCGACCACCCATGTTTCACGCCTCCTAGTTTCTTAGACCTCCCATGTTAATTTACCTCCCAGGTTTTCAGACCTCCCATATTAGTGTACCACACATATATGTTTTAAATAGACCTCCCTGAAAGTTGACTCCGAAAATGCCAAAATGAACAGACCTGTTCTTTTCTGGTCCTCCGTTGTTACTACCATCATTATTCTATTCATATTTTCCATATTAATTGGTGTTGTTCCTCTGGGTTTTCTTCCTTTCTTTGTTTTAGGCTCTTTTCCATCTCGAGATTTCTGTTGGGATCTTCTTAACTTGATCTGTGCAGCCATCAACATGCGCCGGTTTTCCACGAGGGCACACTGAAATTCCAATATCATAACTTCTAATTCTAGTAATTTTAGCGCATCGATTGGTTCTTCCAACCTCCTATTTCTCAAATACAGTACTCTCTATTGCATATAATTTTCGTACGAAGGCGAGGACATTGAAAAAGCATAAAAACAGTAAATAGGGAAGGGAAATACAACGTTTCAAGGGCAACCGAGATTTAGATATCTGACAGGATAATTATAAACATTAAAATAATAAATTAAGAGAAAATGGAATAAACTTACCAGTGTGCAAGTACATGTGACAAACTGACACATGGTCCGTTTGTGTCCGCGAAGTGGGACGAGAACTCCGTGAGCGGAGCATCTAGCACAATGGGGATCTCGGACACGTTTGCCATTTAGAGTTTGAGTGTTGGGAGTGCATTGGACCTAAAAATACCAGTTTCATTTTATTACATATTATTAACAGCACCGGCCTATAAGACATATTTTAAAAACGTGATTTTCAGTTGATTTCTGGCCATTTTCTAGAGTCCGGAGCTCACCTATCGAATGCCCGACCACTTTGAAAATCTTGAAGGTTATGAAACAAACCTACACCCCCTTGAAAACTCTGCCATTACAGAATTTTTTTAAACTCTTTTTTTTTGCATATTTCTGAAGAACACCTGCTTTTTTCCCGTTTCAGCACAAAATCGGCCCAAAAAGGAGTGTCTTCAAGGAATCGAAAATGTAAGGAATTTCCAAAAATTCTGTGAATGCAAAGTTTTCAATCTAGGCATATTTTTTAATCTCCGAAATTTTCAAAGTGATCGGACACTAGACAACCGAGCTCCAGACTTCTGAAAATGGCTGAAATTAACTGAAAATCAAGTTTTTGTATATCTTATTAACCGATACTGTACTTAGTTCCTAATGACTACCCCTCAAAAATTGATTGCAACGGATTCGAGATACCGTAAACTTTCTCATAAAACCACCTAACTCCCACACACAGGGTTGCAACAGGGTACATGCATTCAAATTTTTAAACTTTGAGCCCATATATCTCGGTTTTTTCAAGAGATATAGGAAAGTTGGCAACTGACAATATGTTTATCATAAAATTGAAAATTTTTTGTCAGTGTACCATTTTTCGATATCTTCCACAGGAACCGAGATATATGATCTCAAAGTTGACAGCTTGATTGGCCTGCTATTAGAGTGTTTACGGTAATCAAGTTACCATTTACCTCTGATAACCATATCTTCCCTCGGTGTCCCTTCACAAAACTAAATCTTTCGAGAAATTGGGATTAGAACATTTTATCATTTTTGCAACACTGTCTCTTCTTTCTCACCCCTACTGATGACCTCTGTTTCAATTCGATGAGAGATAACATCATCACCTTCATCTTCTTCTCCACATTTTTTACTCAATCACAGAAAAATACTCCGACCACCCGTATTTCTTTTTTTTTTCTGCTTATTAGTGAGAAACGTTGTCTAACTGAGAAGGTCAAATCATGACGAAGAGAGTAGACGGAAGAAGGAGATGAAGTTGCGATTTGACAGACTGATAAATGAAGAACGCAAAAATGTATGAACTGGGGTGACTACTGTATAGACGGGCATTGGGACCGATCATCAGAAGTGCATCTGAACTTGTCCTCCCGCGCGAATCGTATGGAAACAGTTTTCGCAAAAGACGTTGTGAAAAACGTCACGTAATCGGGTGATAAGCTCAGTGATGAAATGGTTTTTAATAAGCGTGAAAAGAGAAAGAGATCAGGAAATGATTAAAGAATAGTGTAGATTTCTACAAATCCAAAAAAAACATACTAACCTTTTTCTTACTCAGAAGATTGTTTAACTGTCTCCGCTGTTCAACCATCTTGCATTCTGGACATGGACATTGGAGGTACCTGCCAAAAAATGAACTTGTTTACTGTTCAGTACCATTCGGTACCAATTGTACAGTATATATGGTTCCGCCCACACATTCCCCAAAAGAACTAAATTTGTTGTATGAGAAGTTTTGTATTCATGGAAAGAAGAGGTGGGAGGTTTTATGACATGGCATTTTTAATGGAGAAGATATGATAGTTTTGTATTATTGAAGAATATTTTGTATATTTGAAGAATAAACATAAAACAGGAAAACTGAGAGAGCTTAGTTCTCTTTTATTGTAAAGTTTATCATTTACGTTCTTCTTCAATTGTTCTTCTATGTTACAGTACCCGACCTTTCTCCCAGAATTTAAAATTCGAATATAAAACCCTATACAAAGACACCGTAAAATCTGTCTCATGTTCTCCATCGATTAAAGCGTTCGAAGCCAAAAAAAACACAGTTGACCTTGTCGATTTTAGAAAAAAGCAAGAAAACGACCACCCGGTAGAAGGGAGAATAAAAGAGGTATTCTTATTTCCAAATTGTTATTATATGGATGGAGGAGGTCAAATTATTATATGGTAGAAAACCCGAGAGAAAGAGAGAGAGAGAAGAATGGGTTAGAATGGTTTTATATCTAGAATGACCTTTTGAAGATTTAAGAAGAGAGGATTACTGTACCTTGAATTTTCTGTTCTGAAACTTCATTTAGGCCTGAATTATCTTTCATGTTTGAGAAGAATGCGTCACAAAATTAGAAATCCAAGGTTACAGGAGGATAAACAACTGCCTACAAAAACGTTGAAGTGATAAAGAATAGACATTGATGGCCAAGTCTTAATGATTACAATGATAATTTGTCAATCGCAACATTTTCGAAAAATATTTTCAAGGTTAACAACAAACTGCATGTTTGTGTTGGCAAATCAAGACCAATGAGATCGGGAGCATACTACATAGAGGAGCAACTTACCTACAATCCGGCTTGTGTCCTTTCCTTGGTTTCAGCTCTCCATGATTTAGACATCGTTGACAGTAATAATTCTTCTCCTGCTCGGCAAGTCCTGCAACTGCTGATCTCGCGTCGCATATCTCCGGTACGGAATCCTCGGTGAGCATCAGAGCTCCTCTAGAAACGCTTCGTTTATTTTACAATTAGGGGTTTTTTTTTGAAATTTTCAAAACTGAGCTAGCATGAACTAAAACAGAAACAGAACTAAAACTGAAACATGAACTAAAACTAAAACATAAAACTCGAAAAAATATCTCAGGAAGCTTCCAAAATGTTATGTGAACGCTAATTTTGATAACCGAATTAGTTGAATAGGTCAAATTTTAGATTTCAAGATTACTGTAATTTGGTTTTTCAGGGCAATGCAGAACAATATCAGCTAACAGAGAGTTACAGGAAAACTTTGATTGGTACGGTATTAATAGATTGGTTTAAATAAAAATGTATATCGAAAAAATTTGGGTCTAGAAATCGTACTGCCTCATCGGCCAAAAAAGTTATTTCACTTGAACTTTCAAAGCTGAATCTTAAAAGATAAACCAGCAAGATGCAATTAATTTATATATTCTCAAGACAAGACAGCTAGTGATTTATAAAGTAGAACGTTTTTCAAGAATTTACTGAAAATCTATGGCTACTGGAAACTAATAATTGAAACCAAACGCATGACTCAGGCTAGAATAAAATCTAAGAAGTTCGAAATTTTTTGGACAGACATTTTATCATAATTAAGAACATACCCAAAAGGTACAATTAACTCCAGATAGATAAATGAACTCGTAATCGAGCTCTTCTTGAAAACTATTCCAGTTGCATTCGAATATCCAAAAAGAATAGAGAAACCGGGGTCGTTCTCTTCGGTGGGAGTAATAGGGGGGTCGATCCCCTCGCCAAGCGTCGCCGTCAAAGAACGGGGCGGGTCCCCCCGGCACGGGCGTCGCGGCGATGAAGCTCCGCCCCCGATTAGTCGCAAGGGCGACTGATGCCACCCGCGAGTCCTGGGGTTGGGGAGCGCGAGACCTCACAAGAAGAAAACGGAAGAGCATGGAATCAATAAGAGGCACACAGAAATAATAGCAGCTGCAGTGCCTGCTATCAGTTTTCGCTCTCGCGACTTTTTTTTACTCTAAAAATTTTCTGGGCACGCTCTTAGTTTGCTGCACTATTTTTTGAAATGCATTCTCATTCCACCTGAAAAATGTGAGTTTGTGTGTATTACTGACTTCAAGATTGAGAATTCTATTTTGTTCATAATTTTTTTTTCGACCAGACATTTTAAATTCTACTTTAGTTAGCTGATCGTCAGTTTAAAAGTCAGTCATACGTCTATCGAAGTTTTAGGTTTACATGCTCTCTTATGATTCTAATATTTCTGTAGCTGGATTTGCTCTCATTCTTCCCATCTACAGCCTTCAGAAGTTCGTCTACTCGGCTGAGCAAAAGCCTAGTTTTCTCAAAGGCGAAAAAATGTGTCCGAACATGAATAATTCCACTTGATGCATCTATCCATTTCTTGAGCGCCTTGGATATCCCTAGAAACATTTCTCACATGTCCTGAGGACGTTTGGAAAAAAGTTAACTGGTAGGTAACAATAATAGTGGTGGTCCAAATATAGTGGAGGTCTGTTTAATCCAGGTGGTCTTAGAAACACCGGAGGCCAAAAAACCCTGGTGGTCCAGAAAGCAGGGTGTCCGAAATAGCAAAACTTTAAAAGTTTATTATTCCACGATCTCCCCCTCTTTTCGCTAATTAATTGCAGTGATTCCCTTTCCCACTCTTTCCGATTTTTGTAATTCACCATATTCTGATTCACAAAGTTTTATAAATTGATAGTTTGTGCACATTTATTTCGAGAAAAAGTTTTAAAATGTGACATAAAAAGTGTAGAGAGAGAAAACTTGGTTTCGAATCTACTAGCCGTGTAGGTACCTCCGAGCACACAGCACTGATGTTTCTGACTCGCCTATTTGAGAATATGTGTAGAGTTGTTGGCGATCCTGAAAATGTTGCGATAGAGCTTATGCACACACTTTGGACATTCTCTGTACTATCGAGTGATCACACTTTCACCCGAAGTCTAGACTGTCGCGAAATATTCTGCGCACCGGCGATGGAGAATGAAAAAAAAGGAAAAAAAAAGCTGGAGTATCGAACGAACATTCCGCAGTGTTTATCTTCCAAGTGGGATATATAATGGATTTTTGAGAAACCTAGACACCGATCAGACCGCACATCTTTTAAATAGTGGAGGTCTCTCTCTCGCTCCCTCTTTCGGTTTTAGCGGCGATGGTGGTGGGTTTGAGAGTAGGAAATTGGAAAAGAAATCGTGGCAGACGATGATGGTTTTGTTGCGTAAGTGGAGCCTATTTGTGTCTTGCGATCGTAAGAAGTGCTCACGGTTTCATCATTGGCTATCGTTTTACATTTTGGTCATTGGCTCAAGTCTGAACAGGGGTGGGAATCTTCCAAAAAATCAAGCAGTACGGTGCGTGCAAAAGAGGAGGTTCAGAAAGGAATAACGTTTTAATAACGTTAAATTAAGTTATTATACTTATTGTTTCAACTGTATGGCGCATTTTTTGCGGTAGTTGAATTATTGAATCTAGAACTCTTTTACGACTAAGAGTTCGCTGGTATTCAAATTATAAGTTGAAATCGGGTTTTACACCAGATCTCTGCTGAATTTCTGTTTGATCTAAATTTTAATTTCTCTCCCGAGAATTCTTCTAATGAATCTTTAAAAAATCGGTCATAAATCGAATCTGGTGTGGCCACGCCGAATTCAAAAAAGCCCTCTTTTATCTTCTCCCGACCTCCTCTTCCCCCCTCTTCTTCTTCCTCAGAGGCCACCCATTAGAAAATTGGGGCGGCCCAAAAAAAAAACGGCTGTTGTGTTCTTTTTTTGTCCCTTGTATTTTCTGGGTTTCTTGATTTAATGTGCTATTTCTGCGCATTCCCTGGTCGGATATTCAGAGTGTTGCAAAAAAGTGCTTGGTTGGCTGTTGGCTGCGCCACACAAAATGAATAGCTTTTCGCAACAATGAGATAGGGAAGAAGACGAAGAAGAGGTTCGAAAAAACGGAGGCGGAGTTGAAAAAAAAAGACTGAGCGAACAATGGAAAGAGAAATGACAGAGTGAAGAAAGGTTAGGGAGCTGAAGATAATTGAATTTCACAATTAGAAAAGAGTGTGGTTAATTAGTAGGAATGCAAACGATAACCTTTCTTAACAGTGACTATAACTTAATAAGAACCATGGGTATCGGTAGGCATAGGGTGATCTAATCATACTGGAAAGTTAGATGATCAGATATTCCAATATTAGAACACACATAGTAAGTTGTTTCCTACATTCAGGTCGATCTCGAATTTTCAGATTTCACATCGTTGAAGACTGCTCGTGCTACTTCAGTCTCTCCACCTGTCTTCAGGTTCAATTTCGTATTTTCTTTTTTCTAATAACACTTTCATTTTATGCCTATTCTATTGTCCACCCTCTTCTCAATTCCTCCATCTCCGTGACACCATTCTAGGCAGCGAAGCGCAAAAGTGCAAGTTTCGTTTTTTTTTGTCAGTTTTTTATCCTCATTTTTGTATCTGAATCTCCACAGATTACACTGTCTCCACAGGCCTCCGTGCTTCACGATGTGTGTGTTCCTCGCGTCTCTTTTGTTGGGAGAGAAGTGCGCTTTCGAGGCGCGCGCGATCGGCGCCAAATTAAATATGCCAGTAAACTGGAGATTGATAATAGCAGGATGAGAGACGCAGAAGTTCTCACCAGACGTTTTTCGCAACATATATATTCGAGAGCGTTTTATGTGAGGTAGGGAAAAGAAGAGGAACACTGTTTACTCTCGTTGGTTTTAGGAACGGAAATGGGTGGAATTTTGAGAGGGGTGATTTCTTGAACTGCCAAAAAAAATGTTAAAAGAAATGGGTCCTCACAGTGGGGCTGATAACAATTCTCTGGATATTTCAATAATGTGACTAATCTAGTGAATGGGTTGAAATCATCAGTCTTTAAAGTTTGGAGGTTTTAAAATCTACTAGAAAGGCATAACAAGTTTGAAAAAAAAGTCGTGTCAAATTTCATCTGGACAAAGTGTAAAGCAAGGTGGTTTTACGGGAGTCCTGAAAAACTTATAGATATGAGAACGGGAGGTGTCTTTAAAATTAAGGAGTTTGAAATCTTGAGAAGTAGATAGAAATTAACCCTCATACTTAACATAACCAAAAAATGTATGATCTTTGTTACTGGTTCCAGCAATGTAGATAATAACTTTTCATGTCCCCATCTTTTCACTTGAGGCCCTTTTTCATCGTGTGCATCTCTGTCTCGGTGTCTTATGGCCAATCCCATTTACTCAACTTTTTTTTGCTGTTCCATACACTCTCTTGCTCCGAAAGCATTCAAAAAAGTCACACTAGAAAAGGAGGCAGAAGGTCTGGGAAAGGGAGAAAAAAGTGTGGAAAAGTAATTTAATCTACACAACTTGAAAAAAAAATTGATGATAGGCAACATAGTCCGTCGGGTGTCATGAAGAGATAGCAGGATCCAGGAGCCAAGTGTCAAAAGATTGGGAATAGCACAAAGTTCGAATGTTGAAAATTGGAGCAATATTGAGGGATATCTGTTGGTTGAGAAAAATGTTATTCTTTTGAGACCTGAAGTCCCGTTTTTCGCCTCAATCTGAAACCATCAGAAACAAAAGTTCCATTGTTTTTTTTAGATTTCACATTAAAATACAGTACTCTTTATTCCAAAGAAGTTTCAGCGCAGCAGCATACAGTTCTTACAATGAAAATTTTGTTCAAATGATTATGGTCGAAAATTGAACCTGAAGAGCTAGCTCCAATCGCTATATTTCCATTCATTCCGATACGATTAATCGTAAAATCCACAAACTTCTATGAAAAAATTCTTGTCGTGCAACTTCGTTCCTTATCCCACTACAGAACGCATGGTATTATCGTTTTCCGAAAAAAATGAAGATTGAGACGCAGGCAAATATTCAAGCAATATGTCTGCGTCTCCATCACATGCGTGTTATTTCGTGTCGCCGCTTCTAGATACATACCGTATACAGCTCACATAAACTACTCTCTAACCATCATTTTTTCAGACAACAATAATATAATTACAAACTGTGTGCGTTTTCCGTTGATAAGAGTAGAATCTGAAATTGAAAAATTTTGTTATGAAAATATGTCAGGGGTCAGTAAGAGTATTGTTGCATTTTTAAGGGAATTTTTGTATAGTTTCCTTGTTTTATGAAACATTATTTTTCTGTAATTTTTCCATACAAACATGGATTCAAACGTTCCACGACCAGTCAAACCGCCTAGCGTAAAGCCGTCTCAATTTTCCTTCTACTTTTTTTCATCGTAGCAAAGAGTTCCTTCTCCTCGCAGTTTTAAGTGATTGGACCCCAGATACCCCATTACTTCGGGATCGTTTTATAACTTTTTTCATTTTTCTGAAGCAGCCGCCGAGTTGCCAATTTTCTTCACCCGCTTCATCCAGAAGAGAACAGAAAAAAGTTTTGTTGCGTGTGTGCACTTTGTAAAGTGACATCCTTCCTCAGTCGACATTTCTCTGATCTCTCTTTTCTTCCTCTAACATTTCTTTCGTTTCAAATAAAAAAACCTCCGCGTATATTTGGAACCCCTCTTCTCCGCCTATAAAAAGTGCGCTTCTCCTCTTCTTCTCTTTTCTCACTTCAGAAGGAATAACCAGTTGCATTCGTTGTTTCAAAAAGTGTTTTCTGCGATTAGAGAGTGTGTAAAATGAAGAGACACAGAAACTGGGACCACACTCTGGAAAAGAGCAATGGGTGGAGAAAGAAGAACATGTGTGTGTTTGTGTTGTATTGGAGAGGAGAAAATGAAAAAAAAAACATTGAAAGGGGATCGGAAATAAATGAATGTGAAAAGAGATGGACATAAATGGATGGGGACCACTTATGGTGTTCTACAGTGATTTCAGTTTTGAAAACCAAAGGACTAAAGTACGCCGAAATTTCACATCTGCGTGTTGATTGAAGTCGTACGAGTCGCTACGTAGCAGAGTACATCAACAATGTTTCCAGTCGTATATCGTACGTTTTCTATTCTCAGAATGCATTTGGAGCAGTAACATTCTCTGCCTTCTGACTTTGGAGACGTTTAGAATCAACACTATATGTATATGTATTTCTTATCAGACGCAAATTCATACGACTATACGATCAGAAAAGAATTCAAATAAAAAATTGAGTGTTTCCAGAGATAGGAACTCCGCTCAGTATTCCAGTACAGAAGAAATACTATGGACAAGAAAATTCTAAACCGAGGTTTTCATGTTTCCAAAAACGAAAAATGACACTTCTTTAGAATGCAAGGCAGTAAAAGTCATAGTTGCAACGGGCCGGGCCGGGCTGGAAGAGGAATTTTCTCGGCCCGCCTCTCACAGTGGAAAAATTTTCAATGAAAAATTGGGTCATTTTTTTAAATTAAATAAGAAAACATTTAACATTTTTGAACAAAATTAACAGAGTGGCACGTAATCAAAAATAGGTAGTTTTTGCTCAAATTTTTGAAAAAATTTCAAAAATTTCGAAAGAAATTCAAAAAAATCAGCGTCTGCACAGAAGTCTGGCCGGCCCGTGATTTGGCAACTATGGTAAAAGTACCGTACCTCTTTCCGGGTTCCTGTTTTCGTTTCATATCACTTTCCCTTCTTGTTTTCTTCATGGCTTTCACACAAATCCAAACAGAACGGGTATTCTTTAGTTTTGCCGTAAATATGAATTCCTGCGCGGTATTTTCCTCTCTGAAGATAATGGGTGAAATGCAACACACAACCTGAACTAGGACACTTTTTTTGCAGTTCGTTTTCTCTTTTCGGGATTCGCCGATGCCGCCGAGATTCGAAGATATTAGTAGTGGTGATGAGCGTTATGACTTTTTTGCGAGAACTGGAGAGAAAACAGATGATATGGAGAAATAGAACTGTAGATTTTTGTGTGTGGAAAGCTTGTATGTGGTCAAACTAGAAGATGAATAAAGCTGGAGATCGGAGATATGTCATCAAAAAGTTGAGCAACAAGTGACTGTGGAAGATAAAATCCCTGACAAATCGAGCAAGCGTGTAATACATTCAAACTTCTCTTAAGTCTCCTTATTCCGAACGAAATATCTCATAGTCAGAAATATCAAGACAGACACCGTAAAATCTGTAATAGAAGGACTCCCTAGCTTTTAACTTTGAGCCAATTTCGTTCGGTTCTTGTAAAAGATATCAAAAATTTGTTAACTGATGAATTGTTTCTCATAATATCAGAAGTGTTTTGTCAGTTAAAACAATTTCAATATCTTGTATAGGAATTGGGATAATTGAGCCAAAACTGGACAGTGTGGGGTGACCTTCTATTACAGGTTTTTAAATTGAAAATGGTAATGGTCTGATAACTGTTTTTTCATGTTTTATAATTTAAAATTGAGCATTGTTCACCGTTACTAATATTTCATTATAAGAACGTCCATCCAAAATATTATCCGGGCAATTCATTGACATATTTGTAAACATCTCCAAACTAGTGAATACTCGAAATCAAAAATGAGTTTTTCGAAATTTCTCGAAAAATGCGCTATACGGAATTTAGAAGTGTGGCTGCTGACATTTATTCCTTGTTTTTGGTGATTTGGAAATGATGACCTAATTTTTGCAAGTTGGATTTTCTAGACCGCCTCGAAATGACCTAGAATTAATATTAGCCTGGTGTGTTTTCTAAGTCATTTGTGTTGGCCTAGAAAATTTAACTTGCAAAGGTTAGGCCACCCCTTTAAAATCACCTAAAAAATAGACCAGAGGCATGACACGCCATTTCCAGGTCATTTCAAGATGGTGGCCTAGGCCTAGAAAACCCAACTGGAAAAAGTTTGACTCCCCATTTTTCGAGAAAATCTTTGTTAAATTTCCCGACATTTTTTGATTTCTCGAAGAATTTCTTGATATTTGTAAAAGGATTTTTCGAGAAATGTCTCGAGGAATTTTCCGCAAACGTTTTGAAAAAGTTCTCGAAGACATTCCGAAAGAAAAACTAGGTAACTTGTAAGTTATAACTCTAGGTTTTGTTTCATGTACCCTTTCCCCATGCTCTTATCCCCCTTTTTCTCTAAACAAGCGAGTGGATCCATCCTGATTACTGAACGGACATCAGATTTGCGCATATCGCTCTCTTCCTCTTTTACCTCATTTTCTTGGTCCAGATATCAATCAGAAATGACCTTCCGGCTCATCAAATCCCCCTTTCTGATTGTCTCGCAACCATCTGTAGAACACACACTATTTCTCAGCGGATGACCTTATATGACCGAAAACGGAGGAGTGGAGAGGGACTGTCCAAGAATCACTGATTAGTACTGTTATTATTATTATTTATATTATTATTTCTTTTCACTATATATTCTTTTCGTAGATTTTATTCCAATCCGGATTTCCATCATTCTCTATTGAGATGATAATTCTCCTTCTATTTTTCAGTTGGATATTTGTGCACCCCTCAGTTGGGGATATTATTGGTAAAAGTTTGAAAATTCATAAACCTGAGATTTTTCATAATTCGTTATAATCTCATGTTCGTTCTAGCATGATAGTGAGGAAACCACTTTCATCATACATAGAACCAGAAAAAAAAAGATTTTTGAAGATGTTTATTAAACTCAAACTTTTCAGGAGAACCAAGAATCAGATGTGCCCCTACAGGAATCACGGTTCTACTTGAAGCCGACAGCCCGTTCAAAGGTGCATTGTTTTTGAAAGGATCTGCTGATAAAAAATCTTGTAAAGCCGATTTCTCAACACAGCCAAGTCAAAACATCAGTTTTGAATTTGGTTTTGATGACTGTCCGAGCAGGAGAAAAAGACAGGTTTGTGAAAGTTTAAAGATTGATGGAAAGAATCATGGAACACTATACTTTAAAATTTCTAGATTGCGGCTCCCCGTGGAATGACTATGTCTTCTGTGCTCGTTGTTTCGTATCATGGATCCATAATCACTCATCGTGACGTGGCATATCAAATTGATTGCTTCTACCGAGAAGAAAATAGTAAAGTGGAGACGATGTTGGCTGTGAACGCACCACAACCGAGGAGTTTAAGTGATGCTCCTAAATTACCTACATGTGATTACCGTGTGGAAGTCACTGGTGGGAAAGCTGTGGCAGGAGGTGAGTGGTTTTAAAGCTATTAAATAAAGTGTTCAAAAATTGGATTTAGAAACCTTCCAACCTCAATTCAAGTAAATTAATTTCCTATAACAATTTTCCAGGAGTCGTCACTTCTTCTCTGTCCGAATCCGCGCAAGTTGCAAATGTTGGCGATTCTGTCATTCATATTTGGACATGTTCTGGTGATACTCCAAGTGATATCTATTGCATCCAAGTAAGATTTCAAAAAAATCTCAAAAACACAATTTCATATTTTAGGTGTATAGCTGCACAGCTGAGGATGGTGGTGCTGATAATGTGCAAGTAGTTGATGAGAATGGATGTACTACGGATGGAGAGCTCCTCTCCCCGATTAAGTACAAGGAAGGATCAATGAGAGCAGCTGCAAGCTCGCATGCTTTCAAATTTGTGGACAATCACATAGTTTACTTCAAATGTAATATTAGAATCACTATGAAGAGTCCTACGGGAGAATGTCCGGTAAGTTTTTTTTTTATTTGTTGGTAAAGAAACAAAAACATTCATCTACATTCAGGTCAATAATTGCTCCCCAGAAGGATCAACAGGCACACTTTCTCGTAAAACTCGCTCTCCAAACATCTCTGAATACCCGTTCATCATATTCCCGAAAATTTTCAAATTCAACACTCCGCGATTGGAACTGCCTGAATACAGTATCTTAGTAACTTCTGGAGAGATTATTGTGGAAGAGGAACATGCTAAAAATCATATTTTGTCAACTTATAGACCGAACAAGGAACTTTTCTATTCTCATGAGAAATCTAGATATTTCAACAAAGCAAACCGATTCTTGAGTTTTTTAAATCTCTTCACTGTACTCTTGCTTTTGCTGTAACTTTCTATTCTTTCCCCACCTCAATCCGTCTCATCGGGTAACGTCAGCTTTTCCCCTTTTTTCTGTCTTTCACTCTGTATTTTTACTTTAATTTTTAAATGAAAAAGAAAAAAATTGTTTAAAAACTTTATTCTCATTCACAATAAGTTTTTCAAAACCTTTCTCTGCTTTCTACAGGAAATCAAAGCTTTAGCATGTTTATCAATTGATTGGTTTCCCAGTTTTTGATTCATCAAGCGAAGACATTTGAGTGCTTTGTCACGTACCAGCCAGTGTGGGGAGGAAGTGAACATCTATAAATATGAAAACATTAGGGCACATAAACTATCAAAAAAAGACGTACTCCAATCACTAAAGTAATCAAGGAATGAAGAGATTGCTCAAATTCCAAGTTATCAGATTTCTCGGAAAGTGCTTTTTCAAGTGATGCGAGAAGCTCCGATGGATCTTGATTAGTCAGAGTTGATGGCTGAAAAAGTAACAAATAGTCTGGGAAAGTACAAGGGAAACTCGCAGAAACGTCTTCATGTTTATTTTTCTTAGCGTTGTCATGGTATTCCACAGATTCATTCAACTTTTTATATTCTCCAGATTTTGATCGAAACAATTGAGACATCATTTCAGTCTGAACCTCTTCTGGTGTTTTCATTCTCGACATATTTTTAACAATAACCTTTTTTCAAAAATTGATCTTCTCCGTGACCGTAATGCAGACAGCTTACAAACATGGTGACTGAAAAGAACACGTACCCTAATCTAGTTTACCCAATTGTCATCATTTTGCTCGGATAGAAAGTTTTAGCTAGCACTACATGCCTGACTGATACCAGTGATATCGTTGGTATTGCTGGAATCATGTTCCTTTGGTTAATTTCAGCCACAGCATTCGGTAAGTTCAAGTTGATTGTGAGTAAAGTTCTCGACTAAAATGTTTCGATTCAGCTCTCACTCTCCTGTGTGGTAAGAAGAATAAGAAGATCGCTCGTCAGAAGGATGTTCAAAGTGGATTTGGTATCACTACCACAGGAGGCGGCGGAGGTGCGACTGTCATGGAAACATGCGCCGGTGGAAATGGGCCATCATAAATGGAAAAGCCAGCGGAGGCTCTAATCAAGAATGAAAAAGAAAAGATTTAAAAAATACATTTCAATTTGTTTTCAGCCGGCGGACAAGAACAACAAAAAGGCTCAGCACAGGTAAAATGCGAACGGGTCCGTTACGGACGCTTCGCGTTCGCGCGCGGTTGAAATAGGAACCGCATACGGATACGGAGCTCGCGAACGGACAGAATACGGATCAATCCGAATAATGTACTGCTATTTACTAAAAACGGTTCGCGCACGGTCCTTATGCGGTTCCTATTTCAACCGCGCGCAAACGCGGAGCGTCCGTAACGGATTGTCCGCGAATCACCTGTGAGGATGGAGATGAGAAAAACAAGGAAAAGAAGAAGGACAGAAGTAAGGAACATTCGGTAAAAGGGGAGAAGAAAGAGAAGACGAAGGAAGAGGAGGTTAAGAAGGAAAAATCGGAAGACAAGGTGGACACTTAGCAAGCTATTCTTGTGCTTAATAATTTCTCGTTCTGTAACATATCTGGTAATAAAATATGTTCTTTTAAATAAAAAACTATTCAAAACTTCTGGAAATTGAATTAAAAAGTTATTTCCACAAGAGGCAATCAGTCAAAATATTTATACACATTCATCACAAAATGTACATGATAAATAGGTTACTATGTTCTTCCACTACTCCATCCACTTCTCCTTCTTCGTTTTTTGGCGATTCCTCCGATTTCCTTGGCCCATTTGAAGATTTTACGCTCACGCATCAGCGCCTTATGTTTATTCTGAAGAGGAGAAGAAAGTGATTCAGCGGATCCTGTAGAGAAATGTTCATGATATGGAAGCAGTGGAATGGGAACGCTGCAAAATTGTTATTTTTTCAACTTTTTTTTCCATGCCGATTTTTTCTATAACCTAGAGTTTTTATAAGCTAGAGAGTGTCATGCTTATAGTAGAGACGCTTGAGATTTTAATGCTTACCCATTATCGTCTATAAACGCATGATGTTGCCTTGTTTTAATTGGTTGTCCTCGGAAGGAACCAATGAAATGTGCCTAAAATTTGTTAAATTCGCTTTGCTTTCGAAAATTTTCAACTGATGAAGTGTTTGTGATATTATGATAAACAATTTTTCAGTTGACTACTTTTTATACTTTTGATAGGAACCGAGATAAATCGACTCAAATTTAAAAATTAAGATGCCCTTCTATTAAAGGTTTTACGGTATATAACTTACCGATCTCATTCCAACATCTGCATCCGAAGTTCTAAAATCGGGTATACTAGTTCGCACATCTTTTCCATGTACTCTATCAAGTAGACTGAATGTTGAGATTACTGTAATTCAGCCTTTTTGAAAGTGAGATAGTTTATCTTATATATATTTATTTTTTAAAACTCACTTGGCAGATTTAAAAATAAAACGAATATCCTCTGCACGGTTGTTGTAGATAAGAACATTTTTTCTGCAAAACTTGAGAAATGAGATTCTAACTGGTTCTTCTGCTAATTAGTAGAACGAAATGTGACAAAAATGGAAATCAGAATCATAGAGAAAAAAACAGAACCCAATCATTTGATTTTTATCAATTCCCATTCCTATTTATATACCATTACTGACCTCCAGACCCCTTTCTAGAAAAGACTAGATTGATGAAGAGACGTTAGACAGATAGAAGATTCATAGAAGTTTGATAAAAAGGCACGCGGTCTTTTAATAGTCGATTCGTGCAGAATCGGATAGCCGAGATGAAGAAAAAAAGTGAGGAGAAATTTTTTAGATAGAAGATGATACTGTTTTTATGGGGTTTGATTTTTGAAATGTGTTGAAATGCTGTAAAAATTGGTTAAAATTTTGTGGTCTTTAATAGAGTTTTGAAAAGGGGCATCTAAAACCAGCGTTAAAGACAAAAAGCCTTAAACCGAATATGGGGAGAATCCTTGATTTGGAAGTTTTACATGTTAGTTTTAAGAGTCGTATTTTTTTTTATTCGAACTGATAGAAATTCCAAAACACTCCCAACTACATCTGAAAGTTAAAATGACTGTAAATCCGGTCAAACTTCCTTTGATGTTTGATTTTCAAGCGATATTTTCAAAAAATCAAAATGTTCATTGTGAGAAAACAAAATAGGTGATGTGTCCTATATATTATGATTCAATTCGTTTTCTCATCTTCACACGGTCAACGTTCAAAAGATGAAAAGATAACGTGGGTGTTGAGTTAGTGTAACAAAATGGTACAAAGGTTTTGATCACACTTTTTTAGGTCTTATTATCAGGTGATAAGAGGTCCAAAATGGATACAGCGAAATGAAAAAGTTGTGAGAAATATACAGTGGAGTGATTGTTGGAGTAAATTTTGAACATTTTCAGGAGTTTGGAGCTCAACTGTCAAGTTTCGGATCACTTTGAAAATTTTTGGAGGTTATAAAACAGACCTAGATAGAAAACTTTGCATTTGCATTCAGAGACTTTCCTAGTTTTCTGTGAATGCTAAGTTTTTGATCTAGGTTTTTTTTACACCCTCCAAAGTTTTCAAAGTGATCGGAGACTTGACATCCGAGCTCCAGAATCCTGCAAATGGCCGAAAATCAACTGAAAAATATGTTTTTTTATACATCCTATTGACCAGTACTGAAATGATCTTTTATAAAAGTTACGTTAGGGTCAAATTCAACAAAATGGCACCTGATAATCTCGGGGAAATGTGTAGATTTAGAAGGTCCTGCCCAGAAACCGATACGGCATGAAGCAGTAATTGTTTCTGTGAATTTGACGAGTTTTCTGAACCGTTTTCTAGAGTTTTCGGTAAAAGCATGGTCGCCAGCATCTCACAAAATCTAAACTGAATTGTAATGAAGATATTTATCGTTTCAAAGAGTGTCCAAAGGAGTGTCCAAAGACATCTAAAAATACTTTTTCTGCAATCCCTTTGTTTCCTGTTTTAAATTTCAAATAGTAATGTATATTGAGTGTGAAATGAAATTTCTCTCAACTGCTAAGTGTTTTGTTTCCGACAAGTGGGAGGTCGGAAAACAAATAAAAATGACCATCATCATGAAATCTCTCAAATAATTTCCATCAGAAAACGTTTTTGATCTTTCTGAAAATATAGTATTTCAGGTTTACTATACTTATATGATATTTTTAATTGTGCTAGCCCTACTTCTCTCTTTGCTATTTCATAGAATTCTTGAAGGATTTTTTTCAGATGCAGATATATTCACAATCTTCTAATATGTTATTTTTAATATCAGCTTTAGTTCTGGAAATTCATTTCAATTATGCAACAGCTTTGCCACCAAGGCGAGTGAATCTGTATAAATGGTTGGCGCATAATAGCTATATTTGTGAGTTACACTCTTATTTTTCTCTTATCAAGGAACATTGCTTTGGAGCGCTAAAGAAATTTTAAAATGTTTTTATCTTTTTCAGGTGATCCCACACTGCTTAACAAACGATCCTATCGATTCCTAGTACCCAGAGAATCTCTGAGATCCCGATGTTCCTGTGGTGACCCATTGCTAACAAAGTCTGCATGTGGGAAGAGATTTGGAACAAGAAACAAGACACAATGCTTTCGAAGTATGTTAAGAGAAATTGAATTATAGGTTTAAAATTATTACAGTACCCGAGTCGTGCCTCCAAGAATATAATGTCATTTTTGAAAATGGAGGAAACCGATTACCCAGTAAGGTTTCAAGAGCTTTTCCCAACTTTGTTAAAGTTCTGTAGGACCACTATCTCGTAACCATTCCATGGCTTCCAAGAAACCTATAAGTTTTCCAAATCGGAAACCATCAGTGGCTAAAAGATTACTTGTCAAGTAAGTTTTTAAAACCAAACAGGTTCTGAAAAAGCGATTAAAACATAAACGTTTTTAGGAAACGGCTGCTTCGAGTGCAAAAAATTGTATCCACTATACCGGTGACCACAGTTTTACAAGTTCGGAAATTGAAAAGATTATCTGGATGACTAGTTTTTTAAATTGAATATTATAGTAAACATGACTTTTTCTTCTCTTACCTTTCTATTTTTCACAAAGGTTTCTAATTGAAATGACATTGAACTCAATGTTATTAGGTTCAATGAGAGATGGTTCAATGAGAGAACTAAAATAGATATGAGAACGATATTGAACACGATGATAGCACGACGGCAGCACGTTGTATCTCTGTGATCCAAAGAGAATAACTTCGAGATTTAAAAAAAACTGAAACGAAAAAAAAATACGGAAGTCGATTATTTTCCAAAAAAAAAACGAATTTTAAACAAATTACCGTAAAACCTGTAATATGCGGGCCTTCAAGTTTAAGCTTAATTATCTCGGTTTCTATGCAAAATACCAAAAATATGTCAACTGATAAAATGTTTGTAATTTTATGGTGAACAATCGATCAGTCAACTTCTATATAACCTTGACAGGAACCGAGATAAAGTAACTCAAAGTTGAAAATTAAAGGATACTTCTGTTACAGGTTTCCCGGTAGTTCCGTATCTTGCCATCTAAAAGTTTAAATTTGTCATTTTGATCCCAATTGCCGTAAACGCCACTTACACCGTCAACTTTGATCCCGTCTACCTCATTTTCTATGAAAGATATCAAGAAAAATTCAACTGATGAATTGTTGCTGATATTATAATAAACATTTTGTCAGTTGACTAATTTTTGATATCTTACACAAGATATATGAGCTCAAATTCGACGATTTGGATGGGGTTCTATTAGAAGGTATACGATATCTCAGCTACTGATTAAGACACAAAAAGATGATAAAAACATTTTTTCGATGATCGATACATTAATGTGCAGAATAATATTCGAGACTTGTAATCAATACAAATGATTTTCCTCAAAGCAAGTGACAGAGATGGTATCTTAAGTCCTAGCTTGCAGTTTTGAAACTCACAAATTGTCTCATCACCAATGAAACTAATTTATGCAGTCATGATACCTTTTTTACGCACTCACAAACCCCCATATAACATAAACACAGCCACCAAGAGCGTCGATAAAAAAAAGAAGATACCTGTTTTTTTTTGTATTCTTCTTGCTGTGGTAGAGGTGATGATGATTGTAGTACGAGTTGTATACATACAAACTAATTGATTTTGATATTGTATTTTAGAAGATTTATTAGAAAAAAAGAAGAAGTATTCAGAAGAATGTTGTTGTTGTTGTTTTTGTTGTTAAAAAATGTTGTTTAATTTATTGCGAGGTGTCAAAATTGAAGATCAAAAGAACATACAGTTTACACTTGAACCTAAAATACAATATAAAAGCGCCTGAAAATTATTTAATTTCAATCTGATTTTCTATGTTTTTCTATGATGTAAAGGCTATACAGTATAGCCTATGAAGCACGCAGGCCTATCATTTTTATGGTTTTCACAGACGAACTCTTACCCTTAGTAGCTAGACAGACTGGAAATCTAATGGTCATCAGATCGGTCCCAGTCAATTTTTCTGATAAATCATTCTAGATCAAAAACTTATTTTCTTTATGATAGTCTGATCTACAAAATATGCAAATTATCACACACCTTGTTCTATCGGTTTCCGTGACGTGCTTCATTTTTGACCTCAAATATATACATATGTATTCTCGCCTAATTTCTCATATCATATAAAATTCCCTCACATCTCCAACTTCAAATTTCCATCAACATTTTGTGATTTTTGCTACCAGTTTTTTAGTCACCACCATTCTAACATGCTAAGCCAGTGTTAATCCAAAATTATTCAAAAATAATCGGAAAGAGAAACTCTGTCTGAAATTGTTGAACCTGAACTGAGCCGGGTAATCTAACCGGAAACTAACGGGTGAAACAGAATGGGCTGTTACTTCAACAAAATTGATTGAATTGGTATATTTTTTTGATTTGTCGATGAATTTTAAATACCGTAAAACCTGTATTAGAAGGGCCGGCCCTCCTATTGTTCCAAGATACCTTCGGAGTGCCCTTCTATTAGAGGGGCCCTTCAATTACAGGGGGTCCTTCTATTTTTCCAGCCATTTTTTCAAACATTTCATTAAGAAATTTGACGAATTTTCGCTAAAATTCATGACAACTGCCAATCTAACCAAAATTGAGCAAGTTTTTATTTTAAAAAATTGCGTTTCAAAGAATTTGTATCAAATTGTGGAGTTCCCGGAACTTTTTTCTCTGAAAATGTACGGAAGATTCTTTAATTTCAAGAAACATTTTGTAGGGGGCCCTTCTATTAGATTGGTAAAAAAGTAATGCGCGTTTTGTGCGACCTCTTTCGGATTACAGCCGGTGTAGTTCTCAAGAGAGGCATCGAAAATTTGATCAAGCGTTGGCAATAATTGTTGGATAATGTTGCTGAAAGCTCTTTGACCAATATCCTAGTTTTGCATGAAATTGTAATGAATCAAAAACGCGCATTACTTTTTTTACCAACCTAATATTACTGGGCCCTTCCATTTTTCCAAGCCCCTCGCCGAGGGCCCTTCTATCAGAAATTTATCGAAGAATCGAGAAAAGATAGACCGGAAAATTATTGAGAAAATACACGCTCCTTTAAATCTCCCTTTAAAAGGATCTTGCTACCGTTACTAAGCTCCGCCCACCCTCAAATTTCCGGCCGCAGCGCGCATTGAAATTAGACCAGTGTTCCATTTACAAATTTCTAACTGCATGTGTTTTTTTTCGTCATTGCATTGGTTATCAAATGAAAACACAAAAATTTATTTCAATTTTTGGCTCCATTCGTTCGCCGAAATTACCTTCTGTTTACTAAAAAATTGTTCTCCTTTGCAAAAAAAGACATGTATTAATCTTATGACTGATATTGTGATACTGTCTACGTCAGAAGTTCGAAAGTGTGTAGAATGATCTTTTCAAGGAGATTGCGTACTGATATCAGCTACAAAGAACAAGAAGACATGTGGTTTTACTTTATGCCTCTTTAAAAGTCAGAAGAGTAGTGGGTTCAAGGTGAAACGAACTAGTATTAAAGGAGAGTTTAATTTTCATTGAATGTAAGGAAATAGTATATCATTTGTCCCCATATTCGTAGATTAGTATCAAAGCGGGAAGCAAATTCGAGTCATTTTTGGACTTCCATGTTGAATACTTGCTAACTGATATTCCATCTCTTAAAATGAAACATTAAAAAACTCATTCTATTTTATGCTCACAATGGCTTCTCGTTTTTTTTTCGCTTGCCCCGATTCCACTCATCGATGACACTCATCCTCCTGTTCCTTCGTTGAAAACTGAAAAAAAAGGATAAGAAATTGACAGTATTTGAAAAAATTTAGAGATAATCGTAAGAAAATTAATAGAAAACGTATGAAAAATATGTTTAAAACTTATAACCGTTAAAAAATGCTGCATCATCGCAATCTTCTGTGCTTCTGCTCAGCGTCTGCCCACCCTTTGCCCCTCTGCGCGCCGTTGGACTTTTACCCTACTTCTGCCCAGCCTTGGATCAAAGTCGGCCCGCAGCCCAATTCGCCCAACTTCTGCCCCAAAGTTGCCCACATTTACCGAGTAGACCACCCCATTGACCCTCTGCCTCTTTTATGCACCTTCAAATTTTTGAACTATCTATGTATATAATCGTTTTGAGAAGAATTTAGTAGCCATTTTTAATCATTTCTCTTGGAAAGAGTTAAGAATATTCTCATTGTTAGTGAAAAATATTGTTTAACAAATTCAAAAAAAAATCATGGATTCAATGAACCATTCGTGAAAGGATAATTGTTCCCACCCCATTCAGAGTGTGTTTTTTTTAGTACAAGTGTACTGGGATTGGATAAAAGTTACTAGTTCGAATACGATTTACAAATAATTCGTTTATTTTTTAGTATTTGTGTCTCTAGATATACACTACCGGTCAATAATATATACAAAAATGTGTTTTTCAGTTGATTTTCGGCCATTTCAGGAGTTTGGAGCTCGTCTGTCGAGACACCGATCGGATCACTTTGAAAATTTTGAGAGGTATAAAACAGACCCAAATTGAAAGCTTTGCGTTCACAGAACTTTTTGAAAGTTTCGATTTCTTAAAGATATCCTACCTTGGGTGGTTTTGTACGGAAAACATGAAAAAATGTGTCCTTCAGAAATCCAAAAAAAGGAGTCTTCCAAAATTATATCAATGCCAAATTTTCGGTCCGGGTCTGTTTTGAACCTTTCAAAGTTTTCAAAGTGATCTGACACCTTGACAGCCAAGCTCCAGACTCCTGAAAATGGACAAAAATCAACGGAAAACATTTATGTGAAATTTCGTAGTCTATAACTATCAGAAATCTTACAATTAATGTTTCTGTTATTCATCAATAAGACCCACCCAAATTTCCGTACATTCCATGTTCAAATACTTATCAACCTACAGTTTTTTGTATTATTGTAACAAACACAAACCGATGCATACAAAAAACATTATACGGCATAACAATCATATGTTTCCCCTTTTGTTCTCATGAGAGATAGAGAGTTAGAGATGGACGATTTAAGACCCGCCCACTTTTTTTTTGAAAACCACTTTCTTTATGCAGACATATATTTTTTTATGATCTGGTGAATGGTCTCTCTCTCCCTTTTTGTCTGTTTTGGGTTGTGCAACGTTATCCATATCCGTTTACGGGTGATCTAGTTCTCTCAAGAGGTCGATACAAGATACGACCTAATCGTGCAAGAGTGCACAAACATGAGTTCTTGCGCTTTTATTGGATTGTAGCTCTCTTTCATTGTTTCAGGAGATGAAAGCTTCTCAGGTTCTCTAGCTTTTTGATTAAACCTTACATTTTGAAATTTAACTTTCACCTGAATCTAGTTTCAGCTTAAAAAATGGGAATGTCCACAAACAAGTGTGGGGCTCGTTGGACATCTTGGCTCACCAAAAACATGCTTTTATTAATGACAATGGCTGGTATTGTGATGGGAGTGATAATTGGAGGAGTGTTAAGAAACTTGGAACCGTCTCAAGAAATTGTTAAATATGTTGGGTTCCCCGGAGAGTTATTCATGAATATGTTGAAAGCAATGGTGTTGCCTTTGATTGCTGCTAGTATTGTGTCAGGTAATTTTTATTGAACCTGAGCCAAATACCGTAAGACCTGTAAGAAAAGGGAACCGTTAACTTGTAACATTAAGACAGTTTTCCACGGTTTTTGTTAAAGATATAAAAAGCTGTCAAAAAATAAACTGTTTATCATAGTATCAAAAATATTTTATCAGTTGACAACTTTTATATATCTCTCAAAGGAACCGAGATAATTGAGCATAATGTTGACAGTGTGGGAGCCCATCTATTACAGGTTGGACGGTATAAAGTATACAGCTTTTAGGACTATCCCAATTGGATGGGAAAACGTCAGGGCGTTTGGGGTCTCGTGCTGTTATGTACTACGTCATTACTACTACACATGCGGTTATTCTTGGAATCATAGTGGTCTCCATCATCCACCCAGGAGATCCAACTATAAAACAAAAAATGGGAATTGAAGAAGGGGCAACTGCAAATGAATCTGCTGCTCAAAAGTTTTTGGATTTGTTCAGGTAACTTAGGATATACAGTAACAGTCAATAAGATACACAAAAACGTATTTTTGCCGTTGATTTTTTGTCATTTTCAAGAGTTTGAAGCTTGGCTATCAAGCGTCCGATCACTTTGAAAAATTTCGGAGGTTATAAAACAGCCCTAGATTAAAAACTTTGCATTCACTTTTTTCAAAAAAATAGTTTTTCAGCTATTGACAGATTTCATAAAGAAACATGATGAAAAAAAAGAAGAAAAAAATGAACCTCCATGTTTGTTACGTATGTCCTTAAACTTCGGAACAATAGGACAATTGTGTTTTTTAAATAAATTTAATTTTGCTTTTTCTACCCAATGAGCAGGAAGCATAAAGAATGTAACATAAAGAATGTAGTAAGAAAGGCTCCCCCCCCCCTGTCAACTTTAAGCTCAATTATCTCGGTTCCTTTGAGAGATATAAAAAAGTTGTCAACTGATATAATGCTTTTGATAATATGATAAACAATTTATATATTGACAGATTTTTCATACCTTTAACAGGAACCGAGGAAAAATGTCTCAAAGTTAATAGTTAAGAGGGGGTCTTACGGTATTTTGTCCATTACTGAATATTAACTCGAAACTTTTTTTAGAAATGCGTTCCCGGAAAATATAATGCGAGCCACATTTTCTCAGTACCAAACCCACTATGTCAACGTAACAAATTCTAACGGAATACAAAAAACAGAATTGAAAACTGGATATGTTGATGGGATGAATGTACTGGGTAAGACTAACACATTTTTATGACCCAGAAAATTATCTTCCAGGTATCATTGTGTTTTGTATTGTCATGGGTCTGGTGATTTCGAAAATTGGAGAAGAGGCAAAGCCTTTAGCTAATCTATTCCATGCTTTGGATGTTGTTATCACTCGAATGGTTATGATTATTATGTGGCTAGGACCGATTGGAATTCCATCACTGATTGCTCAAAAAATGTTGGAAGTTTCTGACTTATGGCAAACCGCACGAGTGTTGGGGCTTTTTGTGTTCACTGTTATTTTGGGATTGGGCATTCAGGTGCGCTGTAGCAATTCAAAACGCTAAAAATTTACTAAGTTTCAGGCGTTTATCACCTTGCCCCTGATTTATGTCATTGGAACTCGTCACAATCCATACAAGTTTTTAAGTGGTCTCGGACAAGCCATCATGACTGCATTAGGTACTTCTTCGAGTGCTGCTTCTCTTCCAGTCACTTTCCGATGTCTCAATAAACTGGGAATTGATCCAAGAGTCACTAAGTTTGTACTACCAGTCGGAGCAATGGTGAACATGGTAAACATTCAAATATTTGGACCGAATACATCTCAGCTTTTAGGATGGAACTGCTTTGTATGAAGCGACAGCCTCAATTTTTATTGCTCAAATGAACGGCTTGGATCTGTCGGCTGGTCAAATTATTACAGTATCCATAACTGCCACGTTAGCATCTATTGGTGCGGCATCTATCCCATCGGCGGGTCTCGTTACTATGCTGATTGTTTTGACTGCTTTAGGACTTCCAGCTAACGATATTTCTCTAATTTTGGCTGTAGACTGGGTTTTGTAAGTTTTTTTCGCTATTTTTTTCAGCTTCTTTCGAATTCAGGGATCGACTCCGGACTTCGGTCAACGTTATCGGAGATGCTTTAGGTTGTGGATTTGTGCATCATATTTGTGCGGATCATTTGAATGCTGATGTGGCAGAAGCTGAGAAAGCTCATGCTTTTGTGGAAGCTCATGTGAGTTGTGAATAAATTCGCACATCTCGAAATACTTCATTTTACAGGGTGTCAACTTTGATGAGTTAGAAAAGGAAATCGAACAAGAGAACAACAACCACAAGACCATCCAACATGTATAAATATTGTTTTCCCTTCACTTTTTTATGACAATTTTCCCATTACAGCATTTCCAATTATTTTCTAGATTTTTCTAGAATTAAATCCCGAAAAGTCGGGAGAAGAAATATCCCGGTGACTCCACCGACTTCTCTGTTAAATATAAGCTTTAATATTTGGTTTTTGATTTGTATATCGAATAATAAATGTGTTAAATCTCACAAATACAATTATTGCTTTGTTTTAATTTTATTAATTGATATTTTAGCTGGAAAAAGAGAATTCGGTCGGAAAAAAACAAATTTTGAAACTGGCGCCGACGGTTTTTCACCGATGGGGCACGATTGCACTTCTTCGTGTTGTCGGCATTAAATTGATTTCCCAATCGCTTTTCACCTTTAAAATGGCAAATTTCTAGATTGTATCGAAATTCTTCAATTAATATGAACAAAATTCCGAAAATTTCAGTAAAAACACATATGGAGCCGTCATATTATAACCAATATGAAAAGACGCCTCGACAAAGATCGAATAGCAATGCCGGAGGTCTCGGCGATAACCAAAACGGGCAATTCGGTATGCAAGCACAGCTAGGAAAAATGGTACGGTGAAAACGGTTGTTCAGAAAAGTTTTTATGTCTGAAAGATCAGACAAGGTTGTAAAATCTCACAACGAACTATTTATTAACAATATAGAAAGCTTCCAGATGTGGGAAGCCGGATCAAAGCAAGTTCAGGACACATTTCAATCTTACGGTCGCATTGATTTGTTCCGCCCGTATTTCGATGTGGATCCGGCAGAAGTAAGTCTGAAGTTATTGAAAGTTTACTCGCAACATGGATTTTAAGGTCCGTACCCGACTAATTCGTTCCTTTATTCCTCGAAAACCGTCACAAATTCAAGTATCTCCAGACCTTTACGGTCCTACGATGATTATTCTGACAATGGTGGCTCTTTTGTTGTATCATATGAAAACGAGCGGGTAAAGTTGATTTTTATTTTTAAAAAACGATTGAAAAACGTTTTTCTTCCAGGATTGTAATTCAAAATGGAACTTTGATGGGAACGGCAATTTTCACATGCTTTGGAAGTTGGATGCTGATTTCTGGAGCATTATGGATCGCGTGTTTCCTTCTCGCCGCCGAACAACCGTTTTTGACAATTTTATCCAGCTTTGTGAGTTTGAAAATCCAAATTTGAAAATTGAATCATTTGCAGGGCTACTCTCTGACATCCCAATGTCTGGTCCTTCTCCTCACCTCCGTATTTCACTCATCTCACGATCACCTATTTTTCTTCGTTTTACTCGCTAGTTTCTGTGTCCCGTCCGCTCTCCGAATGGTAAAATGTCACAAAGTTTCCATATCATATTCAAAAAAAATTTAGGGACTTATTATATGTAATCAGTCTCGCCTCCCTGCCAACAGACTAATGCTAATTGGAATCGCGATTGGAGCAAATTTATTGCTCATCCTCTACTTGCATTTTGGTTTCCACGTCGTTCTAGAAGAATTAGATGAAATGGTCGGGGAAGCGATTGTGGATGTTAAGGCAGTTCAGGAAACCATTCCAGTAGCATAATATGGTTATTCCAATGTTAAAAGTATATTAAAATTGTGATGATAGCATTCATTCAAACGGGATATTTATTGTTGTTATATTAATTGGTTGCAGTGTGAATATATATTTGTAGTAACAATTTCAACCTCCTACTTTGTTTCTTTCTGGTTTATCCCCAGTCAAATTAATATATTTTCTTTGCTACTTTTTCTTTATATTTGGGTTCGCTATTTTTTCGAAATTTCAGCAATGTCAGTAATCAGTGAACATGATGTTCATCTCTCCAGCTTCGAACCAGTTGCGAAGTGTGTGAAATCCATGTGTCCAAAGTGCAAAGCAAGCCGGATGTACTTTTGTTACGATTGTCGAACGCCACAGCCGGGAGTTTTTACGCCGAGTGTTAAGGTAAATTCTGAATTTCCAAAAACTTGTCATAGTTCAGAGGTGTTGATTTTTCTGACTCAATGCTTGAGTCAGGAAAATTGAGTCCCAATCTCCACATTTTTAATCGTAGTGTTATCCATTTTCAGTTGCCCTGCTCCGTCGACATCATCAAACATCCAAAGGAGAAAAACAGCAAAAGCAGTGCGCTCCACTGTAAAATCGTTGCACCTGATCAGACACGCGTATTCGATTATCCAGATGTTCATGACTACTCAAAGGATTCTGAAGAGGAACGACGGACAACTGCAATCATTTTCCCTAGTGCCTCAGCGATTTCTGTAGAGGAGTTCGTGCGGACGCGCGGCGAGATAAAAAGAATAGTGGTATTGGACTGCACATGGTTTCAAGTTGGAGTCATGCAGAAGACACCGCAGATTCAAGGTTGGAGGTTTTTAGCTCCGAATAAAACACTAGTTTTCCATTCTTTAGGCCTCCAACACGTGTCACTTCAATCCTACCGTACAGCTTTCTGGCGACCCCAACATAAAGTACCGGAGACTGGTCTTGCCACGATAGAAGCCATTTATTACTCGTTGAGAGAGTATCAAGAGCTGGGGCTCAAGGAAACGTATTCTGGAGAATTCGACGATTTGTTGTACTGGTTCTTCCTTACGAAGCATTTTGTAGATGAAAAACAAACTGAGTATTTCAAGAGAAAAGAGGAGAAAGAAGAAAAAAATAAATAGAATTGTGGTTTAATAGAGTAGTTTTTGTTTTTGTTGTTAATTTCACATGTTTTTGTTTGAAATTGTTTTAGATTTATGTCTTTTTCTGTCATATTTTCATATTCCCCCATTGATTTGCATGACCGGTTTCGTTTCCCGTTTTTCACACGCTACAATTTTTTTCTTGTGGACAAAAAATACCGCTGAAAAAAGTCTATCTTATTCCTCTGTTTCGAGAATCGATTTCCTCATATAATCCCATTTGTTTCAAAAGCAATTTCGGCTAAATATCTTTCTTTCCTACTCGTTATTGACTTTTTTTTGAAGAGTTTCTACAGAGTACATTTCTTTCCGCAGAAATGTTGAAGCCGTTATTTGGGAAAGCAGACAAAACGCCAGCAGATGTGGTCAAAAATCTGCGTGACGCGCTGTTGGTTATTGACAGAGTAAGCTTTTTGATTTTGAAATTCCATGAAAAAACGTGCTTCCTTTCAGCAAAGCGCCACACAAAACGAGCGAAAAGTGGAGAAAGCCATCGAGGAAACCGCGAAAATGTTGGCTCTTGCCAAGACATTCATCTACGGATCCGACGCCAATGAGCCGAATAACGAGCAAGTGACACAATTGGCACAAGAAGTGTACAATGCCAATATCCTTCCAATGCTCATCAAACATTTGCACAAGTTCGAGTTTGAGTGCAAGAAAGATGTGGCGTCGGTGAGAGAAATTTAAATGGAAAATTCATTCATGTGATGTTTTCTAGGTTTTCAACAACTTACTCCGTCGTCAAATTGGCACAAGATCGCCAACTGTGGAATATTTGGCTGCTCGTCCTGAAATTCTTATCACTCTTCTTCTGGGGTAATCTATTTCTTTCTCTAAATTCAAAACTCAATTTAGTGGTTTTCCAGATACGAACAACCGGATATCGCTCTGACATGTGGATCTATGCTCCGTGAGGCTGTCCGTCATGAGCACCTTGCTCGTATCGTTCTGTATTCTGAATACTTTCAACGATTTTTCGTTTTCGTTCAGTCTGACGTCTTCGATATCGCCACTGACGCCTTCTCCACTTTCAAGGATCTAATGACAAAGCATAAGAATATGTGTGCCGAATATTTGGATAACAATTACGATCGGTTTTTCACTGCCTACGCCGCGCTAACGAATTCCGAAAACTATGTGACGCGTCGACAATCGTTAAAACTGCTTGGAGAACTTTTGTTGGACCGTCACAACTTCAGTACAATGAACAAATATATTACAAGTCCTGAGAATTTGAAGACTGTCATGGAATTGTTGAGAGATAAAAGACGCAATATTCAGTATGAGGCATTCCATGTTTTCAAAGTATTTATTTACTCAGTTGTCTTAATTTTCTTCATTTTTCTTCAGATTTTCGTTGCGAATCCAAACAAGCCGCGCCCAATCACCGATATTCTCAATAGAAATCGCGACAAGCTTGTGGAATTTCTGACGGCTTTCCATAATGATCGAACCAACGATGAGCAGTTCAACGATGAGAAGGCGTATCTTATCAAGCAGATACAAGAACTACGAGTTTAGAATCGACGTCCATTATTATTATTACTACCATTATTATTCACTGATTTCCACTTGATGTAAAATGTTCCCTTACAAATTCCCAGCTTTGTGTAGTGCATCCGAAAACATGAGAAATCGTTTCTTCTTCTTCTCCAGAAAACTCGCTTTAGGCATTGATCTTTAAGTCTTTCTTCACATAATCCTTAAGAAAATTCCAGTTAAAAAAAAGTAAAAATCATGTAAAAATCTAAAAATAGCACCTCTCCGTTCTACGGTTCCATTCTTCTATTTTCTTTTTTAATGTTCACCCATGATTGTCCTGAATATTTTTCATTATAGTTCGCCGACTTTTTTCTCTTAAAACTTCATCAACAAAAAAAGAAAGATTTACTGTTTTCTCTGAACTAAATAAAATATTGTTATTACTCTCGTCCGAAATCATTGCACGTTGCGGCCGAAAATTTAATCAAAATCGCATCGTCGGTCGCACAGCGAAAAAACAAATTGATGCATGCGCCTTTAAATACCGTACCTCGGACGTTTTTTATTTTGGGCCCTATTTGGCTGTTTTTTTTTTCTATTTTATAAGAAAAATAAATTAAAGATTTATAAGAATTACACAAAATTAGACAGAAACAAGCAAAAAAATGAGAGAAATTTGAGAAAATTCGATAAATGGTGAGGTACTGTATTAAAGGCGCGTGCAATAATTTGAAAAATACAGTAAGGTTCTCTCTGTGGGAGCTAAGCTCCGCCCACCGTTGTTTTCTCGGCCGCAACGTGCATTGATTTCGGACAAGAGTATTATTTATTAGAGTAAGAATAGTTTAGCCGTGGCTACGGTGCGCAATTGTGTGTAACTGCACGTCGCTGTGTTTGCGTCCTCACATTTTCGCGCGCTTTATTTGAATTACATTGTGTCACTGGTGTCCCATTTTTCTATTTTTGTATGTTTTTTTCCATACTTTTTTCGATATTTTCTCGGCTCCAGTAATTATTTTCCTCTTCAAAAGTTTTTCCGGGTCAATAAACCAAAAAAAAAACAACAATTCGGCTAATAAAAAATCTTGCAAAAAAGGCGGAGTGTCGTAAACAAATTGATTTCTGAAATTTCCTCAGAATTTTTAAAATGTGCTTTTGAACCGGTCTAGCCCCTGAGTTTTCGAGTTTGATTCTTTATGTGTTTGATTGTTTTCAATCTGCTGATGACCAACGACACAAATTAGAAGTATCGATAACAAATTGTTTTTTTTTAATGTAATCTTTATTCAGATCTTCGCCGTCCCCACCTACTAATAGTAATTACTTATTCGTTTTTTTTTAGCGGAATGGACGAAACAGAGAACAATACCTCCATAGATTCTGTAGAGGTTGGGCCGTCGAGCCCAAGAGTCGTCGCTACGCCACGTATTCCAATTCCTGTGATGATGCGTGAGACGCCGTTGTCGACGAAACGCGAACGGCAAGCGCTCACACCCCGATTCAGACGTCCAGCGCCACGAATGATCAAAACGGTACCGCAGACTAGAAGCATATGGTCTGTGCGGAAGGATACCACACCGCAATTGGTCACCCCACATGGTACGCGAATGTCCTAATATTCATATAATTCATCCGAACTTAACTTTTTCAGGTCCTCAAGAACTGGAATCTCCTCACTACGATCGTGCAAATACACAAACTTTTTTCGAGCAAGTCTTCCAAATTGACGAAATAATCGGTCGCGGCTCATTCGGAGAAGTCTTCGCTGCTCGTTGTCGTGAAGATTCCCGCCTCTATGCAGTGAAAGTTTCGATCGCTCCGATGCGTCAACACTCGATGAGCAAGTATCGTGAGGCTGAAAGTCATATGATCATTCCACCACACAAGAATCTTGTCAAATTCTATCGGGCTTGGGAGGAAACTGACCGTCTTTATATTCAAACGGAGCTATGTGAACAAAGTCTGCAGCAATACTGCTCTGTACAACATGCTCTTCCGGAGAACGAGATATGGAATATTTTCGTGGATTTGTTGGAGGCTGTTCACCATTTACACTCGAATGATATGATTCATGATGACATTAAGCCAGAGAACATCTTTCTGACTAAACACAAAATTTGCAAATTGGGTGACTTTGGTTTGGTCATCAACTTGAAGAATGTAAGGTTCTTGCGAGATTCTCTTCTTAATGATGCATATTTCAGCCAAACGATGTAAAATCTGCTGAAGAAGGCGACTCAAAGTATCTAGCGCCAGAAGTGCTTAACGGCAAGCCCACATTTGCCTCCGACATTTTCAGTCTAGGTGTGACGATTCTCGAAGCAGCTACGGACTTGGACGTACCATCCAATGGAGACGCATGGCATCAGATTCGAAACGGGCAGATCCCTGAGCGTTTCTTCGTCGGAATTTCCAGCGACCTTCGAGTCTTGATCGAACAAATGATAAATAAGGAACCAATGAAGCGCCCAACTAGTGACGCTCTCCGGAAGCATCTGTCTATCAGAACTCGATTAGATTCGCGAAGGAGGTACATCTTGTCCATGGATATGGTAAGTTTTTTTTTTTGCGAGTTTATGCTCGCAATTCAAAACTCAATTTCTCCCGCCCTTTGCTTTGTGAATGATCAAACTAAGTTAGTTTAACTAACTCTTCTTGCAGCGTGACGGCTTCTGTAACTTGATGAGCTCGATTCTTGTCTGGTGCATGGCATTTTTGTCCGTTGTTTTCCATCCAGTTACACGATTCCACGAGGCCATCAATAACCGCAGATCCGAGCTTTGCGCGCAATTCGTGAATGTGAGTGAGCTTGATGATACTGTGCTTGCTAGCTATCCCTTCAACTTAAAAAAACTTTAATTTCAGAACCAACAGCACACACCCATCCAGACACCTGAAACGTCAAAGGTGTACTCAGAATCGCTGACTGGGGTAGCTCTCCGACAGGCCTCTCAAATTTCGCCATTTGATTTTTCGGATGATGAGAATCCACCACATTCACAACGTCGTCTTTTCACTGGACCGGTGTCACGCCGTCTGAATTTCGACGACGAGATGGAAGATGAGGAGCAAGCAACGTGTTCGTCATCTAACTCATCGGCTATTGAAACTGCTGAGGACTCGCTTAGTTCTCCGAAAAAGCCGGTTATTCCTGTAACGAGACAGTAAGTTTCCTAAAATTCATTTATAATACTCAAACGAAGCAGATTTTCTTCCAGGGGAACACCGAAATCTGCTCGGCGTCTCATTCCAAGCTACCGTAACCGCTCCGGATCCCGAGATCCTACTCATCACGCTGGTGCTGGCGACAGCATGAATTCCTCGATTTTGGATCAAGAACGTACTGATCGTTATCTGAGAATGCGTCTTGCCGAACAACAGCTCGACTGGAATGATCACTCAAATATGATTGACGAGGCACCACCTCCAATGTCGTGTCCACCACGGATTCGTCGAAGTCTTCGTGATATGCCTCGCATGCCGGTTCTCAACTTCAATTTGTTAGATGAGCCGATCAAGAAAGGAAAAGAGAAGCCAGTTGTGGAACCCGCAGAACTTCGGCAAAGGCCAATGAGAAACGGATTAAAATCGTTGCGATCCAGAATGGTGAGGGATTCTTATCAAGAAAAGTTGGAACCTTAATTTTTCAGGCATCGTTTCAAGGATCTTCTGGGGATGAAAACTAACCTGACCATCGTCTAATGAAGTCTTCAAAAAAGGTCACTAGAAAGGATTAATTGATTTTTTTGCATTCCCACTAGAGATAAATTTTAATGTTCCGTCCTCTAATTTCTACCGTAGTCTTCTCATCACTAATAGTATTGTATGAATACCCTTTTCTCCCAGAAGTTCCTCTTATTTTCATCGTGCACATTTCGTGTCATTACTCGCTTTTCTTTCCATCAAATGACTTTTGTACACTCTTCTCAGGAATTCGATTTTTTTTTTCGTTCCTTTCAATTTTTTTTTGGTGCTTTCGTATGGGTAGCTTTTTCTTTCTCTGTGAAAACACATTATTTTTCTCCTGTATCGCCAAATCTCCCATCATTCTTCCATATCAAAAACCTCGAAAATACAAGTAAATTTGTGGTATTGATATAAAGTTCTATTCTTTTCAAACGAAACTCGCTGGGCATCGAATAAAATTAATATTTTTAAGAGAGCGAGAGAGTCAGAGACATAGACGCCAAGAGAAATTTGTGGAGCGTCGTTTGCAAACTTTTGTTAAATACCTGATAAATTTAGCAATTGCGCAATTATGAAAGAAGCCCAGTTTGGAAAAAAAATCATATTTTTCTAGTATTTGTATTTTTGTTAGTGCGATGTCTTATCAGTGATCTTCTTGTGTCCATTCTTTTTACACTTTCACCTGAAGATGCTTAGTCTAGCAACACATTTTTCACTCAATTAAGAACAATTGATTTTTTCATCTTGAGTTATCCGTAATTTTGTCACCCCTCGTCGAATTTCTCGTTCAAAACCCAACCCAAAATATCAGACACAAAGACCGCCTCCTCTTGTGACAACAGAAACAACCAAAAGCCATGCTTAATTTGCATTTGAATAAACTCCACGTTTTCCCTTTCTCTGCCCACTAACCTAGTCTAACCAGTCACATTATTTCAGAATCCAATAGCGAGAATGTCGCTGAAAATGGCCAGCAAGCTGAAAAATGTGTTCACGGTGTCCAGGTTGGTTTATCATCGTAATGATGTAGACGAAAAACCAGTTTGGAAAGAACTGGATGAGCGATTCTGATTTGATTATCTTATCAGTAAAAAACGACAACATTCGTTCAGAAACTTCACCAATGGCCCACGTCTTCCCACAAAACTATTGCACGCAAAGCCTGGATTCGTTCCAAAATATGTGCCAGCTGATGAAGCTTTGGCTATGGTCGAATCCAGTAAGTTCAGACCACAATCACATCAATATCCCTATTTTCAGATAATGACATCTACGTGGGAAACCATGCTTCTGCTCCAAACGTTCTTCTAGAAGCATTGTGTCGACGTGTCGACTCGGCGAACCTCAATAATATTCGGATGTCTCACTTGATTCTGAGTGGAAACTGTCCACAGTTTGACCCGAAATATCGTGGCAAAATTCTGAACAACAGTCTGTTCATTTGTCCAGGAAACCGTAAGAATGTCAACTTGGGTACTGCTGACTACACTCCGGTTTTTCTCTCCGAAGTTCCATCACTGTACACTTCTGGAACACTGAACGTCGACGTGGCACTGATTACTGTATCTCCGCCTGATGATCTCGGATTCTGTACACTCGGTGTCGATATTGATTGCACACTTGCAGCGGCTACAAGTGCGAAAAAAATCATTGCTCTTGTTAACAGCACAATGCCACGGACTCGCGGCCACACAACTGTTCATTCGTCCCATTTCGCAGCCATGGTTCAGACGGACCGCCCGATTGCATTCCGTCAAGGAAACGAAGAGATGTCCGAAGTTGAGCAGCGCATCGGGAAACTCATTGCTGAAAATCTTGTTGATAATGGAGCAACTCTTCAATTGGGAATCGGAGCGATTCCTGATTCAGCCCTTGCCGCAATGAACCAACACAAAGATTTGGGGATTCATACAGAAATGTTTAGTGATGGAGTAACTGATTTGATAGACCTTGGAATTATTAATAACCAAAAGAAAGCGTTCATGCCTGGAAAGACAGTATCATCCTTTGCTTTTGGAACCAAGGAATTCTATAAAAAGATTGATAACAATCCCGAGTTCTGTGAGTTTGTAAAAAGAAATCGACGGTTTCAAATCGTATATATTTTCCAGATTTCGCACCATGTGACTTCACTAATCACATCGACATCGTTCGCCGCAACAGCAAAATGACATCAATCAACTCTGCAATCGAAATCGATTTGACTGGACAGATTGTATCTGACTCGATTGGACGTAACTTTTTCAGTGGATTCGGAGGACAAGTTGATTTTATGGCCGCCAGTCCTCATGGTTTCGATGGTCTGGGAAAAGCGATTATTGCATTGCCATCGAGAACCACGAAGGGACAAACAAAAATTGTGCCATTTTTAACACAGGTGTGTAAGAAACAAAAATTAAATTTTTTCAGTTGTAATGTTCACCCTTTTTTCAGGGATCTGGCGTTGTCACCACCCGCGCCCACGCTCGTTACATCGTCACCGAGCACGGAATCGCCAATCTTTGGGGAAAATCCATCCGCCAACGAGCCTACGAGCTCATTCAAATTTCACATCCTGATGATAGAGAGACGCTTGAAAAAGCAGCATTTGAACGATTCAAAGTAATGCCATCTGCATGATGTTAAATCATTTTGTGATATTTTTTTGTGGGTGGCTTGTTTTAATTTAGGTCATTGTTTTTACGGTTCTGTCTGTTCATCCTGATGTATTTATTTGTAGTTCAATCCTGTTTGTCTTTTCTAGTTCTAATAAACATTTTAGCCAAGAAACGTTACAAATTTTTATTTCAGTCGTATAGAAAATATATTAGTTCTCCAATTACTGCTTGGCGTCTTCAGCTGGAGCAGTAGCTTTGGCTCCGAATCGCTTTCCTCTGAAAACGTTCTGAATCTTCTTAGCAGCATCCTGAACTTGTGGATCCTTCAGATCGATGTCGATTTCTTCCTGAAAATTTTATTTTGTGGTCTGTAGCATCATGTGTCATGTGCCATTCATGTGTCCCTTAGCAACCAATGAATATTCAAAGAAAACAGGTGGAATATTTAGTTGCATGAAATATTCATACGGTAGAAATGCATTATTCACCTAGCACTTTGAACTTCGGGAATTTTTGGTAAATGTTTATGCTTTTTAGGATAATACCCTATTTCGTTTCAAAAAAAAAAACTTTTTCTTCCTGCTCTTTTTCATGCGTCTTCATCCTTTTTTCCGAATCCATTTACTCGTAAGCGTTTTATGCAAAAAAAAGTGCCAAGAGAGAAAGGGAAAAAGAAGGCGCAATTTGGCTCTCCTCCCGTTTTTTTTCGCGCACATTTTCTCACTATCTAATGGAAAATGTGACGTTTAGAAACTGAAAAAATGAGAAAACAACTATGAAAATTTGAGAATAGTATGGAATATGAAAGCAACGAACTATTTATATTTAATGGTGTCAGATGAATTGGTATATCTCATATGGACGAATTTATACGAAAATGGATAAACTACACAAAGGAATCTCGAAATTTGCTCTTCCTGAACTTCTCAGATCATTACCCTTAGTAAATTAGCAAACATTTAGTAAATTGATTTTGAAGAGAAAGTGCGCATGCCTTGAAAAATAAAGTATCTTCTGCTTTTCAGAGGGCTTCAAGCTCGAATTTCCTAGATCATAGACATTCGATTTCTCATAGTCAGTAATCCACGTTCCCATCTTTCAACATTTCATTCCCCCTACACCGCATAAACCAACCTGATTATTCGTAGTAGCTGCTTGGTTGGCTCCAGCTCCTCCATTCTCCTGGGGAATTGTTGTGGGGGCACCGGAAGTCGTCGACATTTCTTCTAGTTTCCTTTTCTTTGGCTTGTCTTTTTTCTGCAAAGAAATCTTTGGGTGTTTGTTCTTGGACGATGGAACAAAAGTTTGTTTATTGTTTCGAAGGCAAAAATAACAACATTGTAAAAGGGGGAGGGGGGGAACGAAACTTGAAAAAAAGTTTCTGCAAACAGGTTTCAATGCACAATGCGTTTTTAGGGGAACTATCAGTACTAATGTTTAGTTCAGTAATCGCATAAGATTATGGATGCCCCAAAGCCATACTCAAGGTTGAAATCCACTTGCTTATCCAGAAGACGACTTCTTAACGTCTTCTTCTCCCGATGAAGCAAAAGTGAGTCTGGCGTCAAGTGCTCCACAAAAAAGAGGTGAATGTGGGTGGAGCCTAGAAGAGACGGAGAAGTGGAATTATAGAGTTGTACACAGTGAGAGACGCGGAGAGAGGAGCATCCATTTTTCATTCGAAGCACGCTCTCCCGCTTCTTCAGGCGTTTTGTTTAACTTGGAAAATATAAAATTCCATGGGTCCCTTTTTGAGAAGTTATTTTTTTTCGAATTTCTTTGGTGGAAATAATATGTTTACTGAGTGAAAAATGATGTGTTAAAACTCCATATTTTACTATAGGCTTAGAAGTAGACAAGCTGAAAAAAAGGGGTTCTTATTTTCAAAATCGCATAACACGATCAGGAAGAGTTTTTGTTTTGAAAAAGATACAAATTCGTTTCTAAAAAAGCGACGACGCAAAATAAATGAATCATAAAGGAAGTTAATGATGGAATTCCAGATTAACATCATCATCGTAAATATTTTAAGACTTGCAATATAAGTAAGAGATTGCTATTGAGATGTCTCGGGAAATGACAAAAAACATATGTTTTTGAGCTTAAAGAACAGAAAAGTAAAAAAACATATCAATTTGGCAAAACGAAAACCGGAGGTTTGTATGTTTTGTGCGAAAGATCATTCAAGTGAAAAATTTGCGAAAGTGAGTAGACAGACTTCGATATAAAATTTTGATATACAACAGAGCAAATGATGATGTTTCAGGTTTTTTGATTTTTGGATATCGAACAAGTATGGAGAAAAAAGTTTCAACCGCAACTCCAAAATGCGGACAATTTTTCAACTTTAAGGACTTCTCCTATAAGAATGAATTTTCACAGAAGAGTCGAAAAATGACGTAGACTTGGTATAAAGTGTGATCCAAAAAGATAGAGCACAGGGGATTAAGTTTCAAATCTCTCAAAGACAGAGAAAAAAGACAGCACTTTGAAAATAGTCTTGTGTAAATAGAAACAAAAGAGCACACTTGTGAACAGTCAAGTGGTTCAAAATTTGGTGGTTCAGAAATTAATTGTCTCCCTTCCTTCATATCCAAACACTCTGAAGTTGAAGTTTTGTATATATGTAGGTCTATCAAAAAACTGGAAGAAATTTTTTTAACTTTCTCCTCATTGTGATATTTTTCAGAAATTAAAACGGGCAACAAAAGCTGAGAGGCTGGGAGTAAAGAAAAAAAAACAAGACGATTAGTTTTGATTTCAGCTATCAAAGAAAAAAAGCTTCTTAAAATTTGTTGGATACTAAATGAGCCGGGTATTACAGAAAGAGTCAGGAAGATAAATATTTTTTTTAGAAAACTTCGAGAGTAAAATACTTCTGAAGCCATGAAAAATACAGTCAAAAAAACGTTTTTGAAAAACATACCGACTTTTTGTATCATCACAAACCCAGAAAAACTATCAAGTCATTCGATATCAATTGAGCCAGAAAAAATAAAGAAGAAAAGGAGGGCACGAATGACGAAAAATGCGGTGGTGACATGCAATGTAATTCATATTAAGAGGATTAATATTCGTCTTCTGTTTTCGTACACAAGGAAAAAAGGTGTGAGGATCAAAAATTTCTATTTTATGACAAGTCGGTGGTGATGTGGAATACACAGACAAAAAAACGACATTGGAAATGGCAGACAGGACTTCCTGGAAATGAGGACTAGAAATTCTTGTTTTTACTGAAATCGGTTAGAAACTGTATGATTTTAAATTTATACGATTGTCGTTTGACACGGATATCAGTTTGCATTAGTTTGACCAAGAAATTTTCAAGTTTGTTAACATCGATCTCTAAAAATAATTTAACATCTGATTAACTTTTCATTAAACTGAAAAATAATTTTTAGACAATACATATAAGGAACGTTTCATTACGAAGCCAAAAATACTCGTATAACTGACAATGAGATACAAATGAATACAAAAATTAAACTTTCACAATGGCAAGAAGACATTATCCAACTGATCCCATGGATGGTACTGAACTCTTGGGTCTCGTATGGAACATCATCATATTAGATGGGCCTCCCATTGATGTCACACTAGTATTCGCCATACTTGTCACAGATGTTATAGACGTTGGGTCTTTTGAAATAGACACTCTTTGGATGCCACCTATTGAGCTAGTAGGTCTTCCGATTCCTGGTCCCATTCCCATCATGGCAAGACCAGCTGCAGAAGGACCTCCCTGAGAGGTATCCACGTCACTAAGAATCCCAATCATCTTTAGATTTGCTATGATTGATTCTTGAGACTCTTTTGTAGCTATAACTTTCACTTTGGATTCTTTGTGAAGATTTCTAGCTTTTCTACAGAGGATAATGTTTGCGAAATAGTCGGCTCTGAGGTTTTTGTTTAGAGCAATTAGTGCTAGTGGATATGCAATTGGAAGATAGCAACGAGCATTGATGTAAAGAAAGTCAATGATGGAATCTTCTGAAAATATAAATTATTCACCGAGAATTTCATTCCACCTTACCAAGATCCAGTCCTCTTTTGATGATAACTTGGAAGAGAAAATCAGATAGACATGTGAAATACAGAGGGATGTATGACCTCTTGAAGAATTTCATCTGTCCCGATAGATTTTGAATCTGAAAATTGTCATATGAAAAAATTTAAGAGAAAGTATTTTTCTACCTTTGAATCATTTCTCATTCCTCCCAGTAGACCAGCACGTGCATGGGAGGCTCTAGCGGAATTGAACATCATTACGGCTATCTGAAATTACGAAAAGTGAAATAACTGATTGAAAATATCAGCAACTAACTGCCAAACATGGAATGAATATTATCCCATGATAATAATCAAAATAAACATTTGAGATGAGTGTACTTTTGATGAACAACTCCTCACTATTCGACATTTCAATGAGGCTATTATTTGCGGAGATCTCGATCTGCTCTTCCGTATTCATGAACGCAGTCCGAATAACTATCTCCGCAATCGTAGAAAAAAATATTTGGAAGATCTGAAATATCAATTTTGGTAGTTATGGCGCAAAATTAGTTTGAAATTTCACAAGGCCTTACCCTATAAAAAGCGGTATGTCTGAACTTTGGATTATCTCGAAGACACGGCCCCATTTTGAACATAACCCGTTCCAGAGTAGTCCATAAAACTGTCAACTGAGGCACGGCTCGAGTAGCGGATAAAGTCGTTGAAAAGAACGACTCGGACTTCTTTGTTCGATTAGTTCGGAAAAACAACATGGATCCTGAAATTTGAACTTCTCAGCATGTTATGAGGGTTACTGTAGTTCAGAGGGTTGAATTGAGATCTAATATCTGGGGTGTTGAGATTATTTCTGAGCGCTATTTGAATATTTCACAACACCAGGACGAAATTTTTTGATTTTTTTTCACATTCTTAAAATTGTCCGTTTCTAATGATAATTTAATTGTGAATACTGCTGAATGTCCTACCGTACCTATAGCCACGATATTTGATGCAGCAAGAACAATTTGCATGGCTGATAAGAATCTTATCTGCTTGCAACAAAACCTCGGAAACACAGTAGATCGATGAGAAGATCGCAGGAAACACGCGTTCAGGTAAATTCCAACAATAGCCAAAGATAAACAACTGAGCGAGAACGGTAGCTCAAGTGACATTTTGTGATTCTGAAAAAAAGGGTATTTTCAGAATTTTAATAATGGAAGAAAGCTTCAGATGGAAAATGAGGCTTATCGAGCGAAAAAGCAGCTGATATTGACTACAAGACTACTAATAAAACACTTTACACCGAATGAATGAAAAGAAATGAGCATCGGAGACAACTGAAAAACAATCGAGCGATAGTGCCCCACAGGAAATTAGGTTATTATGTATTATTTTACGAATTGTGTTATTCGATTAATCAATGTTGAGAGAAGGAATTTCGTAGTATCAGGAAATTAGTTTTCTCTCCTTTCTTTCATTTTTTTGTCATAAGATAAAACATAGAAAAGTAATAATTTTGAATAAAGATATGTGTACAAAGGGATTGGGGATTCATGCTTACTGTATTTTTCTCGAATATGACGAATCGGGTTTATTAAGTTCATAATCAGGGAGTCTTCTGTTTCATTTCCAAGAAGAGGGGTTTTATGACCTTCAATATGGCCACCATTATAGTATTCTGTTTGTGGTATGCTATGTGACCCCTGGGATAGGATATAGGTTGGGCAAAAGTTGGGGTCATGAAATCATAAAATCTGATAGAAACAAATGGAGGCCCACATGGTCCGTCCTTTGATCATTATTTTCTAGTTTGGTTCTTCAGCGCTCCGAAAACTTCCTGAGCAAGTTTCTGCGAGATTGGGGTAGCAAACTTTTGAACATAGCTGTGATCTTCTGTGGGAAATATGGCTCGCACTTTTAGGAATCTCGCACTTATAGGACCTTGTCAAAAAATCATTCCACTGCATGTTATCAGGACTTTCCAAATTTGTCATTTTTTCTATAGAGCAGGAGTTAATTATTAAAACTGGGTTTTATATAGTGAAACAGGTGTATTTATTGCTGAATTCTGCAAGGGAGAGGTTGGGGGTTAGTTGTCATGTGAGCAGGGGAGCTCTTGAAGTTTTTAGAACATCAGACATGAGAAAATATTGAGTTCATTCATATCTTAAATTCGTTCGGAAAAAAAGGTAGAAGAAGAAAAAATATATTTAAAAAAAGAAGAACTCGTTTCTCTTTTCCCCTGATTAGATGTATGCCAGTGACTTTGTGACAACACAGACTAGTTAGTTTTGTGCTGTGTGTATGAAATGTGAGAGTGTTGTCAGGGGCGAATTTGCTCAGGGTCTCTCAGTCTCTTTTTTGCTCTATCGAGGGGATAAGGCGGTAATTGGGGTGTTGATATGATCTAGTGAGTATGAGTTTGAGAGATGTTTGACACTAATGACGTTTGAAAGGGACTTTGGGAATATATAGTTTAAATATTCAAAATATGCAAGAATTCATTTGGAGGGATAAGTTTCAACTTGCGACTTCTCAACCGGAAACATAAAGTGAAACCACACAGATCATAAACTTAACTGATCTCTGATATCAAGCCTTGGACAACTTAATTAAAGGTGGGGGGACATGAAAAAAATAATGTTCTCGAAATTCCGTTCAAAGATGCCTCTCGAGGAGTTGAACTTGTGAGGGCGATGATTGAGGGTGCGGCGCCGCTACCGACTGAGCCACGCGGGCAAAGAGAAAGCGCACGCCCGATTGCATACATAAAGGCGAGGACGACAGCTGTACGCAGACTGACATTAAGCGTTGTACACCGTGACGGTAGAATGCATACTCTAGCTTCCTGTGGAAGATATCAAAAAGATGTCAAATGATAAATTGTTTATCATAATATCACCAATATTTTATTAATTGACACATTTTTCATATCTTTCACAGGAATCTAGATACATTTTCTTAAATTGAAAGTGGGGGGGGGGGGGGCTTCTATTACAGGTTTTACGGTATGTAGATTCCAGAGATGTTTGGAATCCGGATTCCGTATTCCGAGAAATTTTCAATTCTCTGGATTGCGAGAAATTTTTTCAGGATTTTCAGCAAATGTGTTAAAACGGTATTAATTACTGCTAGTTCTGAAATTCTGCGACTGAAAATGCAAAATACGAATCGTATTATACGATACGTATTTTTTTTTTGAATTTTTCGGCCCATTGGAACCCTCAATGTTCCGGATTCTGTATTCCGTATTCCGAATTCCAGGTTGTTTTTCGTTCCGGATTCCGTATACAGGATTCCGGAAAATCAGTTTTATTTCGGATTACGGATTCCGTGCAATTTTAATTTGTCCGGATTCTGGATTCCAAAAAACTATTTTGTTCCGGTTTCCGTTTCTCAAAAAAGTCATTCCGGACATCTCTGGTAGATTCCCATAAAAATGAACTGTGTGTTTTCTAGTTCCTTTTTTCAGCGATTTTTTCAGATTTTTCAAGATTTTTGTTAATTTTTCCCCCAATTATCCCGGAAAACCTTTAAAAATGTGAAAGAAACACTGTCATGACAATCAAGAAAAATAAAACGAATTTTCGCGTTTTTTCGCCCAAAGGAACTAGAATCCTCACACTCGGCAATCCGGACACCAGAACACACTTTGCATTTCTATGAGTTTTTCTCAATTAATAAATTTTTTTGAATGTTTTTTCTTTATTTTCATGGGAATTTATACATAGATTTTCTTATTCGAAAACAACTAAACTCAGAGAGAGAGCCAATTTATCAAGCAAAACCTGATAGCTTTCCTGAATCAACCTTTAAGCGGCTTTAATCTCACTAAACAACAGTTCAACTTATTAGTTTGGGTTACTGTACGTTCGATTTATATTCCTCTCCAAATCACTGTATATCAACACTTGAAAACGAGGTATTTTTAATGAATCAGAAAGGTTTATTAAAATAATATAGGTATCTTTACAACAGCTTGAAAGAAACTGAAAGTAATGTTAAACATTAGATCAACCGGAAGTGCACCACACATTGTGCAGGTGGATGGAGGGCAGCGTCTGGTTTTTTTTTTCTTGGAAATATTAATTGATTCTGAAAATAGAGTTAATCATGATTTCTTCTGATTTTTGATTTCGTGGGGTCTTGTTTTTTTCTGAAAAGCTAATTAATTTTAGCACAATCTCCAACCTTGAGCGAGACACTGTGTGAGAAGGAGAGACGCAGGAATAGGTAGCGGTTTAGTTTGGCAACGACACTCCGAGATCCCACTAGGGTGCGATGTTTAGCGTAAAACGACATCGATTTTTAGCAATATTCGTTATTGGAGATGTGAAAATCAACGAATTCCAAAGAGTAAGAATAGATATTCTTAATTTTAAACTTTTTTGAAAGTAGTTTTCGACTTGGAATAATTTGTATTAAAATTTTTCAAATTATATACAGAAAAATACATTTTTTTCAGAATGCATGGCCCATTTAATCGAAGGCCTGGCCGAAATTATTATCCTCAAGGATATCCATTACATCAATACGCCGCTCGTCCACAAAATTATCAACAGACAGCCAGGTTTTTTTCTAAAATTTCCTAACCAAGCATATTCTAAACTTTCCAGTAATTTGACCGCGGTTCCTCAAAAACAAACAGAATCGAGAGCTCAAAAGCAAGTAGGAGCCAATTTCCTGCCTTCGGTAGTCAATGAAGCGTATCACAATGTTTTGGAACAAGTGGTGACTGCGATGTGCTATAAAAGTGGCTTCGATGATATCGAAGAGGGTGCTCTGGAGACATTGATGCTGATTTTTCATTCTTGTGAGTAGAAAATTTGAAAGATTCGTTTACAGAGAAAGAGAGGGGTGTCGTTGTAAAAAAAAGTGTTTTTTTCGAATGTGAAAATCCCGGGGCCTGATTTTCCAAGCATGATTTAATTACTGCCTAAAACAAATAACTAAATTTTCAGACATTAAACGAATTGGCGGACAGTCGAGATTGGCGTGCGAAATGGCTGGAAGAACGTTAGTCAGTCCAGGAGATGTTTGGTTTGGGCTTGTGAATATGGGAATTCATGTTCGAGAATTATCCGACTTTCATCAGGATCAAGTAATCTCTGCGCTCACCGTTCATGCTCGTGAGTTTTCTTTTTAATGGATTTCTCTAACACAACTAAATATTTCCAGCCGAAATCATTCCACCAGAAGCGAAAAATCAAGCACTCAGGATCGGAACACCCCGACCTCATCCGAATTATGTTTACGAATGGCTTCCACCACTTCCAGACCCACATACTTATATAAAAACAGAGGTTGACATTTAATTGCTTATAATTTCTCTACAACGGATATTCCAGATTTGCGAAGACATCGACTTCACATATGAGAAAGTTCGGGAAGCGATGGCACAGAAGAAACGGAACGGTATTACTTCTCTGGTCAATTACATGGTTCGCAGCTATCCATCGATGTGTTTATTCAGAAATTTCGAAACTATTATTCATGAGAAAGTGAGAGAAACGGTGAGAGTGAAATACTCGATATAATTCATACAAAATATTTTTCCAGTTCAACAGAGAAAGTGAAGAGAAGCGAATGCAAGAAGCGTTTATTGCATTTCGAGATCTACTCAATACCAATGACATTGAGGAAGCCAAAAATATAGAGAAGTCGTTGTTCAATAAAGGATTGATAAATCAGCACGTATGTTAATTGCGACGATCTCTTTTGAATAACTTCTCAGAAGCTTCAGGAACTTCAATCCGGTACAGAAGTAGTGTGTATGTGCTCGGATGGAGCATTGCTTAATCAGTTCGGACAACGAGTTTATATTTCAAAAAACACACTTATCGATTTGGAATCCAGAGATCGGATATCAAAAAGCTCTTTGAGGATGAGCGCGTGTGGAGATGGAGCTGAATCATTGAGATGTAAACAAATACGATATTTTCGATGGAAATGATATTTTTCCAGATCATTGGCCTGTTGACGAGATGCTCGATGATCTAATCGAGCTGGATTCATGTACGATGGATTTGGGAGATGATACGCCTGATGAAATGAAGTATATGCAAGAGAAAACCACGCTCGAATATCTTCCAGAATGGTGTCATATACTTGTTCCGTCGTTCGAGCACCGTGCCTATCTGACAGCAGTCGCCGACGAATTGAAGGCTGGAGAAGGGCTGAGAAGGGATCGAGAGAAAGAAAAAGATGAGAAAGAAGTTAAAGATGAAATGGATGAAGAGACCGATGAGAAAAAGAAAAAAGAAGAGGAAATTGTAAAGAGACTGTGAAGCTTCTTCCTTTAACTTATAATTGTTTCAGGCCCATTCCAATCTCTACCTGTGTCCTCCAATTAACGACATGGATTTAAAAGACGAGGAGACGTCATAAATATCATATTTTTGTCTTCTCACTTGAAATTTTAAATTTTTTTGTCTCAGAAATTACGGGCTATTGAATTTGTGTGATATGTTTTGTCTTTAAAAAACTGTTTTATCATACTTTTTAATAAAGAATAGTTTTTTAAAATTCTTTCTTGATTCAAATGGTGATCTCTCAGCCATGCGATGTTTTTCAACCGAATTTTTACTGTTGCTCAGTTTTGTACAAAAATGTATGTAGGTTCATATGAAAATAGTAAAAAAAAATTCGAAAAATCCGCATAAAAAAAAGAAGTGCGATCTGGTGACCTAGTGGCCGAGTATGAAATTTCTAGTCCTTTTGTTGCGAAGAAGCGGGAGAATTCAAATTATTTGTTTACTCTCATTTTTTTCAGGTTTTCCAAGGTTTTCGCTAATATATCTCTATAAAACTGGAAATCATCTGAAGAAAAAACGATGAAAATATAAAAACAGCTTGAATTCGCTCGCTTCTTCTCAGCAAAAGGACTAGAAACTTCACACTCGGTCACAAGGCAGTTTTTTTTTTTGCTTTTTAGGATTTTCCAAATGGGGTTATTCAGGGAGTCGGCAAAAAAGAAAAATAACTCCGCGAAAACTCGGAAAGTGTTCAAATCTGGCTGAAACTTTAGGGAAAACTGGAGAAAACTATAGGAAACATTTTGCCAAAGTTTGGGGTCAAAATGTTTCCTATAGTTTTCTCCAGTTTTCCCTAAAGCTTCAGCCAGATTTGAACACTTTCCGAGTTTTCGCGGAGTTATTTTTCTTTTTTGCCGACTCCCTGAATAACCCCAAAAGAATTTTTACACTATTTTTATGTGAATCTTCATAAATACATTTTCGTACAAAGTTAAGCAATGAAAAATGCACTGCACACCACTTTTGAAACATTGAATTCAGCCATATGTCATACAATTTGCCACCTCAAAATCTAAGTAATCTGGATCCGGAACAACGTGTGAAGTTTGTTAAAGCAACTGGGAACGAGAAAAATATTAAAGTTAGTGATCCAGATGATATCCCAGAAGGTACATTTTCGAAAAATATAAATTATACTGTATTTTATACATGTGTTGTTTTTCAGCATCCACTTCCAAGGACCCATCCAATACTGAATCGGATGGTTTCAGCGAAATTTATTCAGCCTTACTGGAAAAATCAGATAAAGCCAAGCCCAAAGTCAAGAAGGAAAAGCTAGAGCACGATGATGACATAATAATTCTGGATGATGTAGTTAAAAAAGAGCCAAGAGTTGTTTCGAAAAATTTAAATATACGACATGTGAATGGTTTTCTCAAAGCTGCAAAAGAAGGGAATTTAGAAGAATTGAAAATGTATTTGAGAAAAAGTGAGTTGTTATCTGGGTTCACTTTATTGTCAGTTAAATAGTTGTTTCCAGAAATTCCGATAGATGTCACTGATTTTTATAGCTGGACGGCTACAATGTGTGCTGCGGCCGAGGGTCATTTTGAAATTCGCAAATATTTATTAGAGAATGGAGCAGATCCGGGTGTCCGTGATAATAATGGGATGGGGATTGCTCATAGGAACACCACCAATGATTTTGTCAGAAAGTTATTTGCCTATTTTTGCAATAGGTAATTTTATATTTGAGTGAATGAATTAGTTTTAGGTCAATTTATGTTTCAGTAACCCATCATCCAATTCTTCCGAACCGGACAAGTTTACATTCTGTGAACTCTGCGATGTATTTATACTGGAGAAAGAAATCACTAACCACGTTTCCTCAATCACTCATCAGTTGAAGTAGGTCTAATTCTAATTTTTCTAAAACTATAAGCAATTTTTCAGTGACAAAATCTCCACCGGTGCAGTTTCCCAAACCGGAATTCAAATTGGCCCTTCCAATATCGGCTATCGTCTTATGTGCGCGTCTGGATGGACCGAAGAGCAAGGATTGGGAAGACATTCTGATGGATATCGGTTTCCGATCAAGACGATTTTGAAGCGTAACCGCGCTGGTTTAGGCATGGAAAGACTACCGCAAAAAGTGACACATTTTGGACCATTTGAGAGTAGCTGTACGAAAACGGAGAAGAAAAAGCCTGTGACTAAAAGGGTGTTGGAAGTCAAGAAGAAAAAAGAGGATCTGATTGCCAAACGTTTTCGATCGGACTTTTCGGATAATGATAGTGTTTATGATTTTTTCAAATAAAAAGTGAATACATTGATGACTTTTTCTATTATTTTCTGCCTTATTGGTAAGTCTACCCAACGAAAATTACTTTTTTAAATACAACTATTGTCTTTTTCAATGCTCATTGCGTCCGAAAATTTATTTATAATCGCAGTGAAAATAACTACAGTTTTTCAAATTAATGTGTGCGCCTTCAAACCGTACCTCAAAATTAATTTTATTTTGGGCCCATATTTGGGTGACTTTTCTATTTTATAAGGGAAATAAATTAGAGATTTGTAAGAGTTAGACAAAAATTGATAAAAAAAAGCGAGAGAATAAGGGGAAAAAACCAGGGG
>NC_013486.2:0-20281 GCF_000004555.2 Caenorhabditis briggsae | reverse complement strand
GTTCGAGTTCGTCGTACCCCCAAAAACAAAAATTAAAATCTTTTCGAGGTACGGTTTAAAGGTGCATACATTAATTTGAAATACCGTAAGCTGTTTCCGCTGCTCGACCGACGAACATAAATAGACAACAGCAATACTGAAATTTCTGAAACACAGTTTCCTTCTATTTTAGATGACGAGTGAGTACGGTTGCAACGTGTGCAACGAAGAGTATTCGGTTCAAGACCCTCTGAAATGTCCTCGTGTTCTGACAGGATGTGGACATACGATATGCCATAGCTGTGCCATGATAATCGCCGGTAGAAACATTTCCATTTTCTGCCCATTCGATAGAACATCCACTAACCTTCCCGGTGGTGATTTGAACAATCTGAAAAAGAACTTTGCTCTGCTGGAACTCTTGGAAAAAATTGCTGACACCGGAGGGATTTCTGAAATCGGAGAAGGTGTGCAGAAACACGATCGATATGCAAAGGATAGATTGTTGAATGTGAAGTGTGATGAAGACTCGGAACATGTGGCAGTATTTTACTGTACCGTTTGTGACAGTAACCTATGTGATAGATGCTCGGAATTCACACACTCTACCAATGTTCTCTCGAAACATCGACGAGTTCCTTTGACAGAAAAGCCTGTTCCTAAAGTTTGTTGTCGACTTCATTCATCTTACGTCGTGGAATTTGTTTGCAAGGAAGTTTCATGTGACAACGAGAGCCCCTTAATGTGTCTAATGTGCAGAGATTACGGAAGACATAAAGGCCATTGCCACGTGTTGATCGAAAAAGAGGTGGACGATCTGAGAGAAAAACTTCGAGAACATCTGGGAGAGCTAACCAGACAGTCGGAAATTGTGGAAAGATCATTAAATTCGATAAACTCGACGATTCATGAGCTTACACCCGAAACTGACGATGGAAGTTTGGAGGAAACTAAACAAGAGGCGAGTGTTCGAAACAAGACTTTTCAAAAGTTATTGATTTAATATAAAAGGTTGAAGTATTCTAAATGTCTATTGTTTCAGATTCGCAACCATTTCTACCGCCTCCATTCTACCCTTGATCAAGATGAAATCCATGCACTTGAGACTTTAGACCGCTACGCGCGAAACAGACTCGAAAGTCTTCAAGCTCAAAAAGATCGACTAGAAGCTGTTTCTACAAAAATTGGGTCCACGTGCATCACTCTTCAAAAGGCTTTAGTTTTGGAGAAGGACAATATTCTGGATAGAAAAGATGATTTGTTGGCTTTGGCTGAGTCAACTAATGCCGAACCGACTGAAGTTCCTGATCGATCACAATTGAGGACTAGAATTGCGTTCTCATTTTCAAATGATCGAAAATTGCATATTGGAGATTTTATTGAAGCTCGAGTGGTCTTATTGGGTGAGATAAAAAAGGTTTTCACTTAGTAGAAATTTAAGTTTCAGGACTAGACGGTTCCGGCAAAACCTCTATTGTCCGCCGTCTAAAGAAAGTTCGCATTGACGCAGTGATGGCTCCACATCCGACAAGTGGCTTCAATATTGAGACAATCCATTATAAAAACTATCGATTGAATGTTTGGGACGTCGGAGGTCTTCCTAAATTACGGAATCTCTGGAAGCATTATTATTCAAATGCTCAGGCTATTTTTTATGTTATCGATGGGCATGCAGTGGAAAGATTCAATGAAGCAATCAAAGAGTTAAATAAGGTTATGAGTGATCCGTTGCTGATTTCTTGTCCAGTAATTGTGGCAATCAACAGGAAAGGGTCAGTTTTACAATTTTAGTTTTTATAAAATAGGATTGAAATTTTCAGCGGCGCTTCCTCTTTGAATGGGCACATGGATGTACTCATGTCACAGTTGGAGGCGCTTCCCTTCCAACATGAACTTCATTTTTGCGATGCGGCACAAGGATCAGGAATAGATCAAATACTGGATCAGATAACTGTTTGCTTGAGTCGTTTGAATGGCACATGTCCTGTATAAAATATACATTTTTGATCATAGATTCTACTGTGGTGTTGATCTTTTTTCATGTACATAAAAACTTTGTTTTCGTAAAAATTACATATGGCTAGACCACTGACTACACTCTCTGGTGATCACTGACTTTTCTGGCCTGGTCATTTCAACAATTAGTCAGCCAGCCGCGCAGATCGCACACACAAAAAATCACAAAATAAAGATACGACAAAGAAGAAAAGTGTGTCGAGACTGCACGATATTTGTGTCCGATTGTTTTTAACTGAGATGTTAGGTTGGTATATAAATAAAACGAAAAACCACAGAAGTATATCAGAAAATGAGTATTATTCTGTTGGTTATTACAGCACTGCTTTTTGGTGTTTTGAGGTAAAGTTTTTAGTTATTTGCTGATAAGTCTGAAACGTTTTCAATTCACAATAATCATTACAGTTACTACCTGTGGATTTGGATTTACTGGCGCCGTCGTGGGGTTCCTGGGCCTTTGGGCTACCCAGTAGTTGGAAGTTTTCTTAGCACTATCGAGCACACAAATCCACAATATCTTCAAATTAGAGAATGGACAAAACAATATGGATCCGTCTATGGATACACAGAAGGGACCATGAAAACACTGATAGTTTCTGAAATGGACTTGGTTCATCAATTATTTGTCACACAGTATGATAATTTTTATGGAAGAAAGTTGAACCCAATTCAAGGAGATCCGGAGAAAGATGACAGAGCAAACTTATTCTCAGCACAGGGATATAGATGGAAGAGATTGCGAGCAATCGCTAGTCCAACTTTCTCTAATAATAGTTTGAGGTATGGTTACAACCGAATTTTTTTTTCAAATCATTATGACTCATTTTTACAGAAAAATTAACTTAACCGTGGAAGATTGTGCGATAGAATTGCTGAGACACATCGAAGAACAAACAACTGGAGGAGAACCAATAAATATGTTACAGTAAGAAGTTTAGAATTTTGCCTATCCTAAAGCCTGATTCAAGATTCTACCAAGAATTTACTATGGATGTGATTGGTCGTATTGCGATGGGACAAATTGACTCACAAATGTTCAGGAACCCACTGTTAAACTTCGTGAAAGCGGTAAATTGGGAACTTCTTGGCTAACTTAAATTTATTTTAATTAGATCTTTGCTGATAATCGTAAACACATACCTCTCATAGGAGGTGTCTTCCCAGTTCTTGCTCAAATCTTCCGCTACTTTATGCTGAAATTTCCATTTCTAGGAGCTGCCAATTTTATTCATGTTCATAAAACTATGGTATCAGCAGTTCATAACAGGATTGCCCAGAGGGAAGAAGACAAAAATAATGGAATTGAACCCGGAGAACCACAAGATTTTATCGATTTGTTTTTGGATGCCAGAGCTGAAGATGTGGAACATTTTGGGGAGAGTAATGCGGATTTTTCCAAAAGCAGTAGTTATGTAGGTGTATGTGAGATGTTTCAAAAAATTGTTTTTGCTTTCTATGTAGAACAATCGCCAGCTTACTACTATGGAAGTTGTTGGACAATGCACTGTTTTCTTGATTGCTGGATTTGATACCACTGCATTATCATTGTCATATTCCACATTTTTACTCGCCACTCATCCGGAAATTCAAAAGAAACTTCAAGAAGAAGTTGATATAGAGTGTCCGGATTCAGTGATCACTTTTGATCAACTATCAAAGTTGAAATATATGGACTGCGTAATCAAGGAGACATTGAGACTGTATCCGTTGGGAACACTGTAAAAATGTATTTAAATTGATGAAAAACGTCTGTGGTTTTCAGGGCAAACTCTCGGAGATGCATGAGAGCCACGAAACTGGGTAATGTGGAAGTGGAAGTTGGCACAATGGTTCAGGTAGATACATGGAGTCTTCATACGGATACAAAAGTATGGGGAGATGATGCGAAAGAGTTCAAGCCAGAAAGGTTTTTTTAGCGTTTTTGTTCTATTGCCACAAACCGTATTTTTAGATGGCTTCTCCCGGAGACTGATAAAATATCCCAAAAAGGGGGATACATACCATTTGGATTAGGACCTCGTCAATGTATTGGAATGCGGTTGGCCAATATGGAAGAAAAGATTTTATTGTCACATATTCTGAGAAAATACACATTTAAAACTGGAAAAAAGACTGATATTCCACTGAAACTACACGGAAGAGCCACGACTCAGCCGGAAAGTGTCTGGATGCATTTGGTGTCCAGAAATTGAGCCTTTATTTCTATTGTGTTCTTTATTGTACTCTTAAATTGTTTTCTGAAATGTGTTCTCTGGTTGTTGGTCAATAAAGCTCAATAGTGATTGAAAAAAGGGAAAAAAAAATGATTGCAATGTTGGATACTTGAAAAAACATATTTGTCATACTTGTAACGGGCCGGGCTTTTTCCCGAATTTCGGAGGCCCGGCGGGCCTGTCATTTCACAAATTTTGAAAATTTCAAAAAACACATAAGGGGGGACCCTTATGTGATTTTTTTCGATCAAAAAATTTTTTTCGAGTTTTTTAAAAATATTTTTTGATCAAACAGACAAACAATCCAAAAAGCACAAAAAAAATATAGAAAATTGTGTTGAGAGCTCAAAATTCGACTCAAAATGATAACATTTTTGCTACCGGGCCTTCCGGGCCGGGCCCGGCCTTTGGCGGGCCGGCCCGGAATTTTACAAGTATGATATTTGTAATCCGGACCTTTGTCGAACCTTCGCGGGCCATGCCACAGTTTCTTTCAGATTCAATGTTTTTTGACCAACTAACTTTATCTTGTCTGTGAACAAAGTTACAGACAAAACGTAGCACTCGTCGTGTTCTATCATATCTGATTCAGTTGGTGTGAACATATTGATTCTAAAAGAGTCTGACAGGGCCCGCAAAGGCCTGACGAAGGCGCTGATTACAAGTTTATGAAACAGAATGTTGGATGTTGGATATATTAATTACAGATGCAATAACTGTTCGAGTAGAAATATTTCCGATCATTCAAAAAATTAATGATCAAACTAATTCTTAATGCCCAATACATATTCTCCACTCCGTGATATCATTGCTCTTAATTCGCCTCTCTTATCAAAAATTTGGTTTCTTGCCAACAAGATGTGGAATGAAATTTTCTTTCTTAATTTTCTTCATTTTCCTAACTGATAACTGATAATAGACCGTTTGACTACTTTTCTCAACATTCAAAATTTGAGAATATATAGTTTTGTCTATTTTTTTTGTTGAAAATTGGAAATTCTTATGTTTTCAGATGAAGATTTTCATCCTTTCTTGCCTAACCCTCTCTGCCATTTTGGCTCAACAAACTTCCGCTCCAGGTGGAAATCTGTGCCTTTACACTCCAGTCGGCGATGAGTCCAATCAGAAAGCAGTGCCGATTCAAGACTTCAGAACGTCTGGTTTGGACTTTGTCAGGTAAAATGGTTCTTTGCCGAGCCTCTGAGCCAAATGTTCTTTCATAATTAATTTTTTTGGACAAGCTAAAACAAAAATAATAAAAGTTGACAAGTGCTACAAAATGATACTATTTGAAATACTGTATCTTATCTATGAAGAAAATCCGTCACAATCCCGGATTACAAGTGTATATGGTTTTTAATGTTTAAGCTAAAGTCAAACCAAACGTCTGTTGTGCCTCCGTTAGACCTCCGTTAAACTGGTCAATTCTAGTTGTGGAAAATTGTTTTCAGACCAAACTGGTGTGTCACCCATTGTGCTGATCGTAAATCGGTAAAAGTTGCCGCTCGTTTCCAATTCGCAAACACCTCTCCAGAAGTCCGTAAGTTGTTTAATTTTTTTGCAGTTCAGAAAATACATTTGTTTTGGTTTCATTATGAGACCCACTTACAAATATTGATTCTCAACTACTTCCAGCAACCTACAAAGTTCGTCGCACCTACACCCGCCAGTCGGGAGTGAAGGTCACCGCCGAGTTAACTAGTGGAGTCCCAACCAAGCGCGATGATGATCCAGACAGTGAGTTTTGCGTTCCGATAACCATTCTCATTAACACCAACCGAACCAACAATTCTAGACTTCTGTATGGATGACAACGTGTCTGCACAAATCGATGCTATAGTTGGAAACTTCACTGACATTGAAACCATGTCCGAGGCTCTAAACTACTACATCAACAAGCCAGGATGGGCATACATTATCTATGATGTTAGAACTGAATTCAGAACTTTTTTACTTGAAAAAATAATTCCAGATGGGAGTCCCACCAAGCATCATTGAAACCGACAATGTTAAGCACGATATGAACTACTGTTCCAAGTTCGCCCAAAAGGTATTCGTCATTTCAAAATTTGTGAACAAATTTTTTCATTTGATTTTTCAGCAACTACCTGACGGAACTTGGGGCTTGTATCAAGTATTCGCAGGACTCATCAAATCTGGCAACTAATAATTATCGTTCTGTTGTTAAACAATGTAATGAATATTTGGACATATACAAATGTTTTGACGCAGTCTGAGTTCCTAGCAATTCTTTGAGAATATGTATCCACACTTGTAATCCGGGCCTTTGCCGGTCCGTCGCGGACCCGGCTGTAGTCTCTACCAGCCGAGGCGGTTCGTTCCGTTTCGTCTATAACTTTGTTCATAGACAAAATACAGCGATCCAAATAAAATTTTTTGTAGTACTCGTCAATTTCTATCATGTCTAATTTAATTGGTCCAAAAATATTGTTCATGAAAGAAACTATGGCAGTGCAAGTGAAGGTCCTGTAAATGTCCGTATCAAAAATATGAGAATATCAAGAAATCTTTGAAAACTTTATTGACTTTATTGTGGTTGAAATTTTAAAAAAAACACACAATTTGACATTTCCAGTAGAATCAGATATTTAAGATATTACAAAAGTCTCAAGACGAGGCACTGGCAGGCTCCACCGCTCTTCATGAACTCGCTCATGTCGACCTCTTCAACTTGTTTTCCGCGTGCCGATAGAGCACTCTTCGTGTTTTGAGAGACCCCGATTGGCGAGATTACAGTGTCACGGATAGTGATAGCATTGCACACGAAAGCATTAGCTTCAGCTTCCGAAACTGCAATTGAGTTGGGGAGACGACGAAGAATCTGGAAAAAAATTTTGGGTTGTCAGTAGTGTGTCCTTTCAAAAGAAAATTCGCGAAAAATGTTTTTTTCCGAGAAATTGTTGAAGAAATTTCGATTTCGTTGGCAACGACTCGTTGCTGACATTGTTTTCTCGGGTTTTGGTCATTTTTACATGGTTGCCTAACTTTTGCAAGTTGGGTTTTCTAGGCCACCATTTAGAAATGACCTAGAAATGACTTAACATGACCCTGGTGCGTTTTCTAAGGCATTTTAATGTGGTGGTCCAGAAAACACAACTTGCAAAAGTTAAGCTACCATGTCAAAATTTATTCGTTTCGAAAAATGTCTCGAAGCCGTGTCGTAAGACACACTGATCAACTTTAACCCCTCACCTCCTTGTTAGTTGCATCTGAAAAAGCAGGAGGATAGTAGAGAGAAGTGGTCTCATCAACTGGAGCGAAGCAGGTGTCCAAATGATAGAAGTTTGGGAGAACCGTATCACAGAGAACAATGTCAAATGATCCCAATGCCTTGATTCTCTCATAGACAGATTTTGAGCTACGCTCTCCATACCCAGCCCAGAGGGTTTTGCGATCGGAGAAAACGGCATCACCTCCACCTTCGAAGATTTCTTCATATCCCTCGCCGATAGTAGTAATACCATTTTTCTTGAACCACTCCAGGTATAATGGTTGCTCACCAGTTCTGAAAAATTTTTTGTCGTATATGTCAAAAGCATTCTACTCTGTTTACCTCTCCTTATGTCTAAATCTGGACAAGTATACCTTGTTATCATAGACCAATCCGCTATTACACACAAAGACTTGATCCGGAAGTCCTTGTGTCTGATCCATTGTCAAAACTTGAACACCTGCTTTCTCGATAGCAGACTTCAATGAATCCCACTGTTGTTGAGCCTTCTGCTTATCGACGACTCCTCCCATCCATGGATTGATGGCGTATTCAACTGTGAAGTGTTTTGGTGGAACCATCAAAACGCGTTTCAATATATGAGCGGCAGACTTTGAAGCAGACATGTTGGATTGCTGAAATTAAACAGTTTATGAAACATCGAAATATTGGAAAGGGGTCTATAGCAGCCTTCGCGGGCCCAGCTATAGTTTCTTTCAAACCCAGTATTTCTGAAAAATTGAATCAGATATAATAGAACGCAACGAGTACTACAAAGCGATGCTATTTGGAACATTGTACCTTGTCTATGAACAAAGTTAAAGACAAAACGGAACGAAAAAAACAGACCCGGCTCGGCACGTCCGGGCAAAGCCACTTTATGGCCTGTAATTTCTATCACGTTCTATCATATTTAATTTAGTTGGTCCAAAACTATTGATTCTAAAAGAAACTATGATAGGGCCCGCGAAGGCCCTGCAAAAGCCTGGATTACAAGTATAGACTCTATACTACTCACTTTGGTCATTATGGCTGAAAAAAACCTATTGTTAATTTGGTGATTTGGGAATGTAGAAAGAATGAATAGTCAGTTTCCAATAGGGCTGATAAATATTATCTTATCAATGGAAATTTTTAACTGCGAAACAGTATTTGATTGTTTGATACTCGGATGCGAAAACCAACTGACGTAATATACTTTATGACTTAACAGGGTCAATGACTTTTACTGAGGGCTTTTAAAACATAAATGCTCCAAAATAGTGTCAATTGAAATTATAATTTTAACAGATGAGAGGCTACAACGTAGGTTTCGTATTTTTCTATTAAGTTGATAGCATTCATCTACATCATGAACCTTAAATTTTTACATTATTGAGACCTCTACTTTTTGGAATTTTAAACCTTTTTTGAATTATAAAGAGCCCTAATATCAAAACGAATTAAACTTACATTTTTAAAAAATTGTACAAAATACAAAAACCAAAACTAAATGAATATAACCAATGTCCAGTTTTTATTTACCTTATTTATCTCCCCCACCCACTTTTAATATGTCTCGTATTGTAAATCTTTCATTTTTCGATGGCCTTAATACGTCACCAATCTACTGCAAATTACCCAACAGGCCAGATCTGATCATGAGACAGGTAGTGATGAATTTACAACATCATTCGTTTATCTTATGCTTATCTTATTGATGTGTTCTAGTGATGTTGGGTGCAGATTTTACGAAGTAGGAAGAAGAAAGGAATAATGGATAACGTAGAGAGAAGAAAAAACATCAAGAAAAATAAAAATCAATAAACTGATATGCCATCATCCCGAATGTTATAGGGATGTCTAAAGTTATATTTTATACATGTTGTCCCTTGTTTCTCCATTTCTAATCAATGTATCGGAGAGGGCAAAACCAATTTAGTTTTCAGATTGAAGGAAAAAGTCTGGGTTATGCTTTATTATTTTAAATGAAATTCGACTAATAGGTCGCCCATTTCATTCTCACCATTTTCAATTTTGAAAGCAGTCTTACCTGAATATTATTTTCAGATAGAATCCGTGGCTATTAGAGAACTGTATGATTTTGATAAGTGTTGAGAGACAACCACGCATATAAGAGGAGTAAAATTTCAAAATTTTCACGTTTGAGAGAAAATAATCAAAAAAGAGAAATATTATGTGAATTTACACATTAAAAACTACGATTACAAAAAAAGTTATTTTTAAATGGGAATTTTCTTTTTTTTTCCCCAGAAAATGTAGCTTGAACATTTATTTTCAATAAATCTGGGTTTTCAGGAAAAATCCACATTTTTTTGATTTACTTTTTAACGTTTTAGTTAAAATTAAAGAACAAAAACACAAAATCGTTCCGCAGAACGATTCTGTGAGAGAAAAATATGACGCAAAAATTAAATCACAGAATCGTTCCGCAGAACGATTCTATGAAGAACACAGTTTTAAATAGAAAAAAGAATTTCAATTTTTTCTGCGTGAGCACAGGATTTTTCAAAAAATTCGTTTTGAAACTCCAAACGTGAAAATTTTGAAATTTGATCCCTCTTATATTGAAAAATTTTTTGACGACATTTTTCCCGCATAGGTATGTTGGTTTCGAGGTCTTCACTAATTTTCACAGTCGTTATGGTTCAGAGAAACTGCTCTCTCGCCGGCTAGCTAGCATAAGGAATACAACTATAAGATAGAGATGTTCTGTCCGTTAAATTCAATTGTACATTGGATCTATTAAAATGGAATCTGGCCACCATCTACAAGCTTGTTATGATGATGATAAAAGCCTCTTAGGGGTATAAAATTTTTAGAATTTTCAGGTATGGAGTACTCAGGAATTTAGAATTTTGTACTCCTAAACAGTTTTGTACGCCTATAACCCTACAATTATTATGCTCTCCTAATCCTGTTCCATGAAATTATCAAAGATGGAGAATTAGATGAAAAAATTATAAGAGTCTTGTTCTGATGATTAAATTTTGGCTGTTATACCAAAACAGTCTTCTTTTTGAATTTAACAAAATTTAATTTTCAGGCCTACGAAGGACAATGGATCAATTAGCATACAAAAAATGACAACGAAAACTCATTTATCATCTTCAGCAACCGAAACCTCTTCAACTTAAAAAATAAATCAAAACTGTGGATCTAGGAAGTGAAAAACAAAAAATTCAATCTGTATACTTTGGAAAACATTTTTTTTAAATTTAACTTTTAAATGATCCCCTTCGCAATTTTAAGAACAACTTTAAAATTAATAAAAATAACTCAAAACACATGCCTAACATCTATAACCTGATTTTCTCTGAACTTCATCTATCTTCTAGAACTGCAACAATATTACAAAAAATATTTTTGGCTTCTGTTTTCTTTGTATCTGTCTTTCACTTCTCCTACATACCCAACTTTCATTCTTTCTTTTCGGCTGTTTTCCCTTCTCACAATTAAGTTATTTTTTATCAGAATATTTATAGGATGAAAAAATTTGCACCGATATTGGCTGGTTTACTGTTTCTTGTGGATTACTCAGAAGCAAAAATGTTTGAGAGGTCTGATATTCGAAATCTGGGGGAGTTTTAGTGTTTGGCTTTCAGTTATTCCACTCGAGTGAAACGAAACGATTTCACAAACAACTATGGATATGGTCCATTTGGAATAGGTCCAACCAACGGAGGATTTGATAGTTATGGATTTTACAGAGACAAGTTTTATAACGCAGGACTTCCACCTCTTTATTCATTTGCTTCTTATCGTAACTACTATCACGAGATCTCTTTCCATAAGAACAAGTACGGTCAACCGGCTCCAACAGATTTCGAAGTATTGCAACAGGAGAGATTTGGTGAGTTTTAATCATCCAAGAAAAAATCTATTTCAAATGTCGAAATTTTCTCCGATGAGGGTCATTTTTGTTTTCTCCATATCTACCGCATTTCCTCTAATAAATGACCATCCAAACCGTTAACTTTGAGCTCAATTATCTCGACTCCTGTGAAAGAAATCAAAATTTTGTCGACTTATGAAACATTGGTGATATTCTGATAAATATTTGAACAATTGATAAATTTTTGATATCTTTCTCAGAAATCGAGATATTTAAGCTCGAAGTTGACGGTTTGGGTGGGTTCTATTAGAGGAAATACGGTATATTGTTTCGGGAGTAGACACCACTCTACTGTCGAGATTCAAATGTTGCTTTATGTTTAAAAACACAGGGTATTTATTATGTACACGAACCAAAAATGTACGATTTTCAAAAACATTGTAGAATATTATCAGAAAGTAGAAACTTTTAAATTTTTTAAAAAATTGGGGAAAGTCGAGAAATTGGTTTCTGAATTTCCTTGAAAAAACAATAAAAAAGCGAAAAATGGTTGAAATTTTGAGAAATCTAGAAAAAAAAAAGACTGGAAAATTTTCCGGTTACCATAAAATTTTCTCGGGAATAATTTTCTAAAATTTTCGGGACAACGAGATTCCCGATTTGAACGAGTCTAATAGGTAACTTTATTGGTTTTTTCAGGACCATACTACGACGGAGTTTGGGGATACGCAGATCACTCGAAAAATTGGTTTGGAAAGAAGCGTTGATGCCCTCCTATTCGTGTTCTACTTTTATTCCTATTCTTTTGTATTTTTTCTGAGTTACAGTTCGAGATGAAGATCTGCTTACGCGTAAGCTTACGTGAAGTTTTTTTTGTTTTCCACCTAAAAATAGGTTTGATATGATCTTCATGTCCACGTACTGCCACACGGCATCGCGGTTGGGAACCTGAAAAAAGCCGTGCCGCCAGATGGCTCGACTACAAATCAGTTCTGGGAATTCAATTCAGGAGAGTAAACCATGGGAGTCGAAGTCTCTTTGGATCCGCCCGTCTGCCCAATTCAAGCCAATGGAGGAACTTCGAAGCACAAGATGATCAATCATACTGACCGCCATTTGGCTTATAAAGTCAAATCCTCAAACAACTCCAACTACAGCGTAAACTTGATCTACGGGATTCTTAAAGTTTGTGATGTGAAAGAGCTGATCATCACCAGAAAGGTAAAATCAAAAACCAAAGATTTAGCCATGAGAGGATATTTTCAGCCTGGAAAACCCCATTCCGGGAAATTTTCATTTGTCCGGATTCCGTATTCCGATAAATTTTTTTATTCCGGATTTCAAACATATGTGTTAATTTGCAAGAATTCTGACTTTTTTGAACTTCCGCGACTAAAAATGGAAAAGTATAGCGCGGTCTGGGTTTTTTAGAACTGTTCTGCTCATTTGTAGAACTCAAAATTCCGGACTCCGGATTCCCGACTTTTTTCATTTCGGATTTCAGAAAATTAGTTTCATTCCGTATTCCGCATTCCATGAAATTTTGCTTTGTCCGGATTCCGGAAAATTATTTTATTCCGCATTCCGGATTCCGTTTTTCAAAAAATTCATCCCGACCATCTCTCTGGCCCATACTTTCGCGTCTGTTTGAGTCGTACTTGTAAAGTTTTTTTTTTCAGTTTTACGAAACTTTTTCACCTCTTTAATAGAAGTTCATTTATTCACAAAGAAATTGATGTCAAGAAAAAATATGTTTTATATACTTTAAAAGAATTTTTACAAAAGGCTATGAACTGAAACGGAGCTGTTAAATTATTCTGAGGCATCAGATGAATCTCCATAGTCTGCAGATACCAGTGAAATGGGATTCACGGGCACTGATGTTTCTGCTTCAAGTGTCTTGGAGTCCACTGGCGTTTTCTTCTTCCGAACAATCAATGATGGCACTGTCGATTTCCGCTTGATGCCTAGATTTGATGCAGAAGACAATGTGGAAATTTGATGCAGAAGACGATGGGAAGAAGAAAACGTGGCATTTATTCTTTTGTCTCTTTCAGCTTGCATCGTGGCCTTCAGACGTTCAGAAGATGTCATAGGTACTCCAGATGAGGAACCAGATGGGGATGGCGTGTCAGATAAAGTATTCGGATGATCGAAGATACGACGACTCTCAATTTTATCCCGTGTTGAGTGGAGATGGTCACCATGAGCTGAAAAATACTATTTGCAAAATATTAGCAGTCCTAATAACACTAACTTTTTGAGTTTTTGTATCTTGTCATCATTGATGCCATTCGTCGATCTTCTTCACTTTCTGGTAGTAGTTTGGTTGTTCCAATGGATAACTTTTCGCGGAGATTTGCATCGCTAGCACGGGATTCGTTAAGATATTTCTTTTCGTTCTGGGACATTATTTTGTTTTTTTTAATTTTCACAAAATTCTTAATTCTCACCCGAAATTGTGCTCTTAAATACGAATTGGCTGAAAAATCGTCCCTCATCCTCTCTTGAATCCATTCCAATTTTTCCACTCGACCCTCTTCTCCAGCTGCCTTTTCCTTATCACTCGCCTCATGTTCCTTTTTGAACATAGCATCCGCAGCGAGTTTCTGGGCAAATCCTCGATCTACAGCTCCGACTTGAGCAATATCTGTCGGATCGAAACGCAGCTCCTGGCGTGAACATCCTTCAACCAATTCGTAGTCAAAGTTCTCAAAGATTATCAAATTTTTTATAATTGAAAAAAAATCAAGCTACTTTTGGATCCGTTCGAATGACATAATAATTATCACACAAATGACACTTCATTCGGAATTCGTACAGTGGGGTCGTGTAATACATTCCGCACTTTTTCTTTTCAGCATTGTAGCGGACACCCATTCCGACGTGGTTATGACATCCGAGACACCAGATGTTGAACGGCATTTCAAATCTGGAAATTTTAGGAATCTATTGTTGATGATAATCAATATTTCTACCTGATCACCAGAATTCCCTGATCAATTTTCTTCGCTCGTTCTCTGAGAGCATGAGTTCCATGGTATCCATTGAGGGATTTGTGTGTTTTGTAATTGAAGTCTGGTGGATAATAAAAGTTTTGTCCTTTTCGCTCTCCCATCTGTAAAAAACATAATTACCGTAAAACCTGTATTAGAAGGGTCCCTTTAATAGAAGGGAAACTCTAATAGAAGGGCCTCTGTGAAGAATAATCTCCTTCAAATTGTACCCTGAAATTTTGTGAAATTGATAGATTTCCATGAATTTTGAACGAAATTTGTCGATTTTTCGGTGAGAAGTTTCGGAAAAAAAAGGCCGGAAAAAATAAGGGCCCTCCGGCGGTACCTTGGAACAATAGAAAGGCCGGCCCTTCTAATACAGGTTTTCCTGTATTTGATCATCCGTTTCACACATTTGCTAATACGAAGATATTCAAATAGAGACAACTAAAAATAATAAACAAATAAACTCAAAAGAGTCAGTACAAAATTAACATATTTATTCAATGAAACAATCATTTAGCACCAATCCTGATTGGAGTTGTTTAACCCGCGAAAATAATACAGAAAACTGAAAAAATGCAGTAGAATTTGGCAAAATTTGAGCAAACTAATGAAACATGAAATAAATTAGCAAAAAATCGAGAATTCAGTATGCAACACCGAGCGCATGTGATTCCAGCTCGTTGAACCCAGTCTTTTTCGTCAGTTTCTCGACCATTCCTTTTGATAACTTTGATTTTTCCGTCCTTGTATGCCATACATAGACTTTGGTACACTTCTCAGCCAACGGCTCCATGTTGAGCCGATCGATTCCTAGGTTCTCCAAAAATGTAGATTCCTGATATCCACGTGGCACGTCGAACGAGAAAAGAGCGTTGGGATGCGAGAGAATCAAGGTGACGTTGACTGCGAAAGCTGCCATATCAATCGGAAACGGGCGGTCAGGTTTCCATATCGAATTGAACGAGATTATAGATCCTGGAAAGTCGCACATTTCAATTTATCACATTTTTTGAAAATCTCACCGTTATCAGCGAGAACCGGCGTCTCCACAAACATTCCTCCAACTATTCCTACTGGCCACACTCCGGCGTTATCCACCTTCCTCATCTCTTCAAAAATTTTCAAGTCATAAGTGTTATCATCGTCTCCAAAATATACAACTCCACTTCCGACACCGGACAACTGATTTTGAATCCATAAAAGAGCAGCATTTCTTTGTTCAACACCTCGTGGCAAAGTCCAGTTCGGATCAGTATACTTCATTTTTTGAGCTGATGGTGTTCGCGCGTTTAGATGTGTATATGGTAGACGCGAGCGCTTCAAAATCTCTGCTACAGACGACGTTAAGCTATCAGAATCTTCCACGACGATCCAATGGAGGTTGGGAACGTGCGAGAGAGTGTAGGAGAGACGAGTGAGGTCAGCTTTTTGGGCGGCGCGGAAATGTGTGGGTGTAACGAAGTAGATGAATGGAGTGGATCGATTGACACGTGGCAGTAAGGATATGTGATCTCTGATTCTGCAAAAATGCCATTATCTCAATTGCTTGTATTCTTTTTCAGAATTTATAAACAAAATACCGTAATGGGGTTATTCATGTAGCGAAAGTCTGCACCGAAACTCAATGCAACAGTGTCGCGAAATGCGTTTTGAAATAAACACTTTCGCTACATGAATAATCCCATAAAACCTGTATTAGAAGGGCCGGTACTTCTATTGTTCAAAGGTACCTCCGGAGAGACCCTACTATTAAAAGGACCTTTCAATTACAGAAGTCCTTCTATTTTTCCAGTCATTTTTTCGAATTTTCGTTCAAACTGAATGAAAATGCAAGAAAATCCATACATTTCACCAAAATAAGGGAAGTTTTAGAGTGAAAAAGATGTTTCCCTAAATTTCTGTGAAATTTCGGAGCTTTTGGAATATTTTTTTACTGAAAAGTACGGAAGGTTTCAATTTCAAACCACACATTTTGATGGGGGCCCTTCTATTTTTCCAAGCACCTTTCGGAGGGCTTTCCTCTTAGAGGGGCTCTAATACAGATTTTAGGGTAAACGATAAATTACTGTGTATCAATTTCCTCTATCCGTCCGTCCAATCGAGTTAGCGTTCGTTCTTTTTCGTGGATTTCAGTTCGCAGCATATCGCTCTTCCGTTTCAGCACTTCTATCTGTCGAAAAAGTTTTACTATTTTACTTCAAATGAAAATTACTCACTGTTGCCTGTAACACTGTCTTCTCTTCCTCGAGTCCTTGAACCTTATTAATTGCATAACAAATTTGCCAGATGAAGAATATTACGAGAGCAACGAACGCCCGCAACCACCATTTTTCGAATATTCTTGATGAAATCATGTCGGAAACTCGAAAATTTTAAACAGTCGCATGTGGTCTATTTATCCCTGAAAATTGCGTATTTATTGAGTACAAATTTCGATCGAATAAGGGGATTGATGACGTCTCGGCTGAAAAAAAAATTATAAACCAGCTACCTTAAGTTAAAGGCGCATCATTCAAACTATGATTTGCATCTCATCGCGAGAAAACCGGATTCGAAAAAAAAACATTCGACAAAAAAGATTTTCGTTTTTTTTTGAATTTCTTTTTGTTTTTGAACACATTTCTATCTAAAATTTCAATAATTTTCACAATTTCAAAGAAAATCGATTCTCTTCTCGTTCGCTTTCATATGCTCGGGGAAAGAAAAGACAGGGAGGCGGCGATAGCTACCCTAGGGTGGTGGCTGTCACGTGAGGAAGAGACAATGTGTGTCGCAGTTCTTTCTTCGTCCTCTGCGCCTCAGCGTCTCTGCACAGTCTATACTTTCCTCAATCTGACAATAAGCCCTTCCATTTTCAGGAAAATATTTCGAATAATTTTGTTATTTGTTCAGTTTTTCTTTCTTTGAGTACTCACTCTTTCAGACCCAATAATTCTACTATATTGACAGGTTTGACAGCTGGCTGTCAAAACTGTTATCAATTCAAAATTTCGTTGATTAGCAGATTGACACCGAAATGTGGAAAAAAAAGTATCAAAAATTGTTTTTAAAGTTTTTGTTTTTAAGTTTTCAAGCTGTTTTTAAAGCCCTTGAAAAAGTAAACACAGAATTGTTCTGCTTTTCTTGAGCATGCTCATTAGATTTTGAAAGTTTGTTTAATAGTTCCAAGTGTTCCCACCCTCCCGACCATCCTTCAATTTTCTTTACGGAGGTGTAATTAATAAATGGACCTCCTCCTACTCGATATAGCTGGTACCGACAGACACTGTGTTGTACACACACACGGTCTGTTCCTTCCTTCCGTCCTCCTTTTGCTTTTGATGTGCAATCATATATTCTTCTAGTGATCAAGAGCTATAGTGCTGGCTATAAATATATACAAAACTGTTTTTTTTTCAGTTTATTTTGACCATTTTTAGCAGTCGGACTTCGCACTAACCAAGAATTTGAAAATTCCTAGTTTTTCAGCTACCCTTTTTAACTTCGAAAATGCATCACATATTACCTTAAATCTTTCTTTATAAAACGCTACTTCTATGCCAAAAAATTATGTCCCATTTTGAAAAAAACTCTCCAAATGATAGCCATCACTCCAAATCTTCATCATCCCCAACATATATTTGTCCTTCATTTTTCTCGATGCGCGCGACAAAGTATGCGACAAAGTACCAATTGACCGGGTCACCCTGTTTGTCACCCTTGGCGGATGGCCACCCCACTAACACTCACCCCCAATGGTTCAAACGGATGGCCTGAAGGTTTGAAGAGAGGAGGAAGATGGAATACCTCCTCCTCCCTTTTCCTATATACCACCACTTTCGCTTCCTCTCCCCTCTGCCTCTCTACAATCAATACAGAAAGACACTCGCTTCGAAAAGAGAGTAAAGTCGTTGGGGTGTTCTGCTTGTGTCTGGTGTCTCTATAAGAAGATACGATATTTAGTTAGTTTCAAGGCGAGTGAAGCCGAGAATCGAGGAGAGCGTTGGGGTCATTCCCCACTGCAGCGGATGACGCTTTGAGCCGTTCTGCGTCTCGTAAAAATGGAAAACTTCTGTTTTATATCATGGTTTTGTTAGAACGTCTAACCATTATTTCTGCAAACTTTCGGCTTCTCTATTCGTTTGATTCTAAAAAGTTTATTTATATTTTTCTTCAATTCAAATCGTATTTTCATCTCAAAATATTATTCTATCAAACGATGATTATCTCATAAATTGTACCTGATTTATGAAATTCGCAAATTCTTCGTTTTTTAGCTTGTTTTGCTAATACGCTTCTTCTGATATTTAGTGAATTAGCTTTGTATCTTTGGATAACTAATATGAGTAAGAGCAGTCAGCTGAGCTGAGGTGTCATGTGCCCGTGCACTCGAGTTATTGCCTAAACATATTTCTAAAAAGAAGTTTCTCATAAATTTCCCGAGAAAAAGTTCAACCTTAAATAATTTCTGAATTATTTCCTTTTCTAATTAACTCTGAGGCATGATTTTGTTTGTTTCCATACATCCTAATTTTTATACGTTTGCCATTAACTTCTACACATAAGAGAATCTCAAATTTTAGCATATGAGCTAGATATTCAAAATTCGACAAACAATGCATGCCTCTGAACAATGAGAACAAAGAGAGTATCTGTTATCAGTCGGGTGTCATTCTATATTACTTCGTTTTTCTGTTTCTGCTATTTGCTGATGCCTCTTTCTCTCCTCTCGAAGAGGTTCTACTCCGTTATCAGTCGTTCCCCATACCCACAGCATTCTGTAATTTGAGGGCGAGCGATTGATTATAACTGATATTTGATTAGTAGCGGCTGTCATCGAGTATATGGATCAGATTTTAAGATTACAAGAAGTTCTACCTTCTACCCAATAAATTTTTGCCTTCAACATTTTGAAAAGCTCCTAATTGGCATGCAAATATTCCTCGACTGCGGTGATCTTGTGGTAAAAGACTAGATATCGATCTATTTTCAATCTCTATCAGCAATCTCTTCATCTATTCTTCGCTTCCTTTTCACCGATTCGGGAGAGAATGACATCGGCTGCTTGTTTCCCATTGACTATGTTGTATTGGAATTAGAAAAAGTTGAAGGTTATATTTGAATAAGATTGTTTTTTTCCTGGAGATTAAGAGCGGATATACGACTTTTCGTGTAGTGGATGGAATTTTTTCAAACAAGTTTTTCCTATTGTCGGAAAAAAGTCACCTCGGTGTATGCAGACCCAGTACGAAAATCTGAGTCTTTGCACTGAATCTGCATACACCGATGTGACAGCTTCTTTGATCCGACAATATAAGATTGACATGATATTTAGATTTCAAAAAATGAAATCATTGAAATTTCAGATAGGTTCAAAACCTTTTTTTATCTTACCTAACAAAATAATGACCTGACGCTTTATAAACTCTTCATCGGAGAATCATAAATAATGTTAACTGCCTTGCATGGCATACTTTTATTATGGACGACCATTCGAGAAATAGTTACAAATATGGTTGCTGATACCTACTCTATCTATATACGGTCAGCCATTGCGCAATCATAGATGAATGACCTCTCTATGTCCCTCTCATCTTTAGTGTTATTGACCTGATTCATTGGCAATGTGAGGTTTTTTTCTGATTGCTTGCTCAACTAGCATCTCAGGTTTTCGTTTTTTCCGAATATTTCATAGAAGGCTTGTTTCATATCTTACAGAAAAAAATTTTGATTCGTTTCTTATGGGGTTATTCATGTAGCGAAATTATGTATTGAAATGCATTTCGAATGTATTTCAAAGCATTTCGCGACATAACTGAATATGCTTTCTGAAGGATGGTGCAAATCTTTAAAGGTGCATCACATTTTCCAGACAAAATATCGCGCCACGATATGTATTTCAATGCATATTCTGTTATTGTCTATTCAAAATAATCGCGCGGATGAACAAGTAAAAAACGTGTAGAGGCGCTGTAGAGACGCAGACGTTTTCACTCGTTCACTCGCGCGGGTACCGAGCTCGAAT
>NW_025543438.1:0-19923 GCF_000004555.2 Caenorhabditis briggsae | reverse complement strand
TTCTAGGTCATCAAAAAACTCACCTTCTCATCACTCAAATCTCTGCAATCATACTTTCCATCACATTTTTTGGTGATATCAAAGCATTGACGACCATCGGCACACATGAAAACGTTCGGAGAGCTGCAGTCGACAGTGGAAGCAGCTTAAATGAGAGATTGTCGGTGTGTCCGGATGTCCATAACTCACGGCAATCCTTTTCATCAGAACCGTCGGCACAATCCGTGATATTATCACATCTCTGATATTCGGCGATACAGGAGACACTGTGCCACGTGTAGGTGTCACACTGCCATTGATCGGATTTGCAGCCAGGATGTGCTGGAAAAGGGGTTACTAGAAAATCAATACAGGGGTTTCTAGGCCATGGAACAATTCTTGGAAGTTTGCTATATACAGTATCGGTCAAGCGTGTTTTTCACTTGATTTTCAAACATTTTCAGGAGTCTGGAGCTCTCAGATCCCTTTGAAAATTTTGGAGGGTGTAAACCCTTTGCATTCATATAATTCTTTGAAAATTCCTTGTTTGCCGATTTCTGGAAGACACCTTTTTTTTTCATATCTTCAGCATAAAACGGGCCTAAAAGGGGTGTCGGCAAATAGCTGAAAAACTAGGAATTTTCCAAAAATTCGGTGAATGCAAAGTTTTTAAAGTGATCGGAAACTTGACAGCCTGGCTTTGGACACATTTTCGTTTATTTTATTGTCTGGTACTGTATGTGCAGTTCCCCATGGGGACCCTAAACTAAAAGTTCCATGTTCAGTGGCCTAAAAAAAACTAGGTCACTTACGACAATCCTTCTCGTCTTCTCCATCTGAGCAATCACCAGATCCATCGCACTTCCATTCGGCACGAATACATTTTCCATCAGAACATCGGAAATCGTTTTCGTTGCAAACTGAAGACGCCGTATTCACAGACGCGGAGATTATTCGAGAACGCACTGATGGTGGAGAATCGACTGAAATTTTGAATTTTTGAAAAAGTTGAAGTTTTGGAGAATTTGGGGATTTTTATGGAATTTTCGAGGACTTGAAAGTTTGGATTAAATTTCTTTTTTTTTTTGAAATTTGAAAAATTGAGCTCGTGGTATCTTTGGAATTTGAAAGGTTTGAATTTTCATGGGTTTTCGAAATCGGGAAAGTGTGATTTTTTTTTTTGAATTTTCGGAGTTTCCGAAATTCGAGAAATGTGGTTTTTATGTAATTTTTGAAATTTGAACATTTTTAACTTTTTGATATTTTTGAACTTTAAAACATTCGAAATTTTTTACATTTTTAGGAAATTGAAGGGTTTGGGATTTTTACGAAATGTTTACAAAAATGTTATAAGTTTGAAAATTTTATGTTTTTTCCTGTATTTTTTATGTTTTTTCCTGTATTTTTTTGTTGAAAATTCTGTGACTTTTGGATTCTCAGAAATTTGAAAAAAATTGCATTTTTTAAATATTTTCGGAATTTGAAATTTCTGATTTTTGTGAGTTTTTCAAAAATTCCAGTTTTTCGGAATTTTCGAAATTTCTGATTTTTTGGGGGTTTCTGAAATTTAGATTTTTTGGATTTCTTCCTGAACTTCTGAATTTGGAAATTTTTGGAATTTCCGGAATTTCTGAATTTCTGAATTTCTGAATTTCTGAATTTCTGAATTTCTGAATTTCTGAACTTCTGAATTTCTGAATTTCTGAATTTCTGAATTTCTGAATTTCTGAATTTCTGAATTTCTGAATTTCTGAATTTCTGAATTTCTGAATTTCTGAATTTCTGAATTTCTGAATTTCTGAATTTCTGAATTTCTGAATTTCTGAATTTCTGAATTTCTGAATTTCTGAATTTCTGAATTTCTGAATTTCTGAATTTCTGAATTTCTGAATTTCTGAATTTCTGAATTTTGCCCATCCCTTGTCCTTTAAGTTTTTGCATATCTAGCTTTAGCATTAAAAAAAGGCGATTACACAAAATCTCAATTCTTTTTTCCATGTCTTTTTCCACACCCATACATATCCATTTAGTCGTTTCGACACGGTATATTGGTCAAATCTTCTGTGGTCAAAAGAATCTGGTTTTTTTGTTTCTTTTTCTTTTTTGGCGCCAATTTGAATGATTGTTTGAGAAAGAAACCATTGTAAACTTGTATTTTTTGTTCTGATGACATTTTAATTTACGAAAGAATCAGAAGTTGTTGACACCTTCTGAAGGATCATGTGATTGCTGATTGGTTTTGATAATTTATTAGTTGTTTTTATAGAAAAAAAATTTGAAAAATTTGGATAAAATGTTTAAAAAATAGGAAGCGGTTTGTAAACGTTTTTGGGAGAAAACGAAACATCTATAATAATGAAAATCAATAAAAACCATTCTCAAGATTTAGAATTTAAATTTTAGATTTGGATTTTCGGATTTTATGAAATTTAAAAATTTTGGCACTTTTGGAATTTCTGATTTTCGTTTTTTGGGTTTTATGGTTTTAGGAAGTTCTGTTGTTTTCTCACATTTTTCGACACCTAATTTTTTGGAATTTCAAAAATTTCCCTTCAAACCGACGTCACTTTTCCCTATTTTGTGATAAGTTTCTCTGTCTACTCACCCCCACTCCAAAAAACCCCCAAAAAAGGTTAAGGTGTTCGAAAACTGACCACTCTGTGTTCTCTGCGTCTCTCGTTTCCCCACTATCTCTCTTCTCTCATTGAATTTTCTCAATTTTCGGAGACTGTTTCGTGAGCGCACTTTTGTCTTGGGGTGTTGCACGGAACAGCACACCTCATAGCACAAATAGTGTCTCAATAATGGGACGAAGAGAGAGAGAGAGAGAGAGAGAGAGAGAGAGCGAGAGACGCAGAAATGAGAAAACAAGCTAATATTGAGTGTACAAATATGATAATATTCAAAAACAAGTCTGTGGTCCTCAACTTGACCAAATTTTTCTCAATTCCTGTGTAAGATATTGAAAAGTGACAGACTGACAAAATATTGGTGTTATTACGAAAAGTATTTTACTAGTTGACCACCTATTGATATCTTTCACAGAACACAAGAGAAACGGAATTTGAGCTAGGGGACATTCTATTACAGTATTAAATTGCCTACTCAACTCAAGCTCACTTCTGATGAAACCCTAGCAGACAATCTCAATATTATGGAATATAGGAGAGACGATATTTTAGAATTCGTTCAATTTCTTGTTGAAACTACCGTAAAACTTGTGTTAGGAAGGCTCTTTTAATAGATGGACTCCTCTAATAGAAGGGCCCTCCTCGAGGGTCTTGGAAAAATAGAAGGGACCCCAAAATTTTTTAGAAATTTGTTGAAACTCTATTTTTCGATGAAAATCTTGTTAAATTCTGGTGAAATTGGCAGATTCATGAATTTTGAACGACACTTCGGCAAGTTTTTCGACGCAAATTTTGGAAAAAACTGGTCGGAAAAATAGAAGGCCCTCCTCTAATTGGGCCCCTGTAATAGAAGGGCTCTTCGGAGATACCTTGGAACAATAGAAAGGCCAGCCCTTCTAATACAGGTTCTACGGTATATTTTTTTAAAAAATTGCAATTGTTTAGATTTTCAACATTTTTTTTGAAATTGGGATATTTCGAAAATTCAGAAATTCCGAAAAAAATTTTTAACCCCCCGAGATTCTGAAATTCAGAAATCCAGATTTTCAAAATAATTTCTTAAATTTCAAAAAAAACACTCACCTTGAATAGAATGAAAAGCCGACGAAGCAGCTGCCGCCTGCTGTCGTGTACTAGAATTGGCTGTTGTCACAGCCAATGCTGTGAATATGAGAAACCTCAGAATCATGATAATTTTATATTTTTCAAAATTTTTGATTCATTTGGTGGGAATAAATAGATTTGTATTTGGATTAATATATATATATATATATAAAGTTAGAGAAGATGCTTCTTTTTTGAGGTTTCAGCAATGAGGCTGGGCCTGAAAATTGGGGTACTGTAGGTTTGAAAGAGACGGAAAACAAGTGAAAAAAACAGAACAAAGGAAATGTTTAACCAGATTTTCAGATTTTCAGAATTCTTAAAATACAGTACAAGATTCAAAGTTCCCAAAAAAACATAAGGTGACTTTAAAAACCAAATGATAAGGAATCATACGATAACAAAATCACAAGGTCCATCAGTAATAAATTTCAGAGACAAGATCTATTTATTTCGAAACTCATCGAATGTTCTCGAAATCTTCAAATCAATAAAATTAAAAGAAAAAGAAGAAGAAGAATAAAAAAGGAGATAAGGAGAAGGAGAAGAAGGTGATCACAAGAATGAGAAGGAGGGGAGAATTGATTGTACATTTCTGTGATCAACCTGTTCGGAATTGATGGAAAAGAAGGAGAAGGAGAAGGGTCTTCTTATTCTTCCCCAAATCATTGATAGATGTATAACAATCTGATTAATGAATTTAGATACGCTTTCTCTCTCTCTCTCTCGGATAGTCTGGATGTCGAGGTTAGAGATAGATCAGGGATCTGGGAACGGAAATTCGGATTTTAGAAATTTTCCAAAAATCTGAAGTTATCAGAAAAGGGATTTCATGTCTTTTCGGAAATTGCAGGTCGAAACGATATCGATTGATGGAACGGATCTGAGTTTAAGAAATCAAACTTTTTGAAATTCTGAAATTTAAAATAAGTTAAGAGAATTATGTGTTCCAGTGTTAAGAATCAAAAATTATCAACAGGATTTTCAGAGGATTAAAAATTCTGAAATTATTTAAATTTGAGGATGAGCAGGAAAAAATGAGCCAGAAAAACTGGAGAGAGGGAGAGTTCTAAAATTGGAAAAATCGAAAGGAAAACAGAAAAAAAGAAAAAGAGAAGACAACAAAATAAACTTTGGATTAAAGACAAACAAGCTTAGAAGAATAAGGAGGCTTTAAAGAAGGGATTGACTAGTTCAGGGGTGTTCCATCATCTCTATCTTTTTGGAGGTTGGTCCAGATGTCCACTTACCGTAAAACCTGTATTAAAAGAGCCTGCCCTTCTATTGAAAGGATCTTATAATACAGGTTTAACGGTGGTTAACGGAAATTCTTGGAACACCACATTAGTTTATTGTCGTAAAATTAAAAAAAATCAAAAAATTGATTTCCGAGATTTTATCTCTGGAAAAAATATCTGATAAACCAGGCTCAACCCCCCTTATCACAAAAAATCTAGGCTGAGTAATCTCAACTTTTTACATTTTTTACTATTTTTTGAAGAAAATTCTGATATTCTAAAATTTCAGGGATTTTTGTAGTTCTTAGAATTTCTGAATTTCTGAAATTTTGTTATTCTGGATTTCTGAATTTCTGAATTTCTGAATTTCTGAATTTCTGAATCTCTGAATCTCTGAATCTCAGAAACTCGGAACTTCAGGAATTCGAAATTTCATTATCTGATATTTTTGGATTCTAAAAATCTACGATTTTGAAACTTTCAATTTTCACACCTAGACTGAAAACCAAGAATTCAACAAAACCAGATCTACAGTAACCCAAAAAAACCAAAGTGCGTTTTTTCAGCCAAAAAGGACATAAAATCAATCAAAAAATGTCTCAAATTTTCAACCTAAAAAGTACACACACTTTTTTTGCAGATGGAAAAACTTTCAATTTGTACTGTCCCTCTAAACGGGCGGTCTCTTCTGGGAACGAGAAGAAGACGTTGAATCGGTTGAAGGAAAAGACGAGACAAGACGGATTGCGAGAGATTTGAAAACAGGTTTCTTCAGCGAGAGTGACCGATTTGAGAAAGAGAGAGAGAGAGAGAGAGAGAGAGAGAGAGAGAGAGAGAGAGAGAATGGAGATATGCGTGTGTCTACAAAACAATCGAACAACGACGAGACTATCAATTAATAGGGGGAATCAGGGACTTGGGGACAGGGACATCTGGATGCACAGATACACAGAAAATGGGATTTCAGGTTTTATTAAGGGGAACTAGGTGCTCAAAGTACCAAAAAGCAGAATATCGGAATTCCCGAATTTCTAATTCTCAGATTTTTGAACTTTCAGAATCTCAGAATCTCAAATCCTACAATCAGAGGAATTTGAGAATATTAATAGAAATTCTTGAAGAATCTGAAAACTTGAAATTCTAAAATACTGAAATTTTTTGCAAGTTCTGAAAAGCTGAAAAGAGTAAAAACTTTGAAACTCAGAATTTTGCAATCCCAGAATCTCAGAATCCCGGAATTTCAGAATTTCAAAAATTCAGAAGTTTCAAACTTCGGAACTTGAAAATACAGGATTTCCAAATTTCTAGAATCTCAGACTTTTAGAATCTTGGAATTCCAAAATTTAAAAAAAACCGAATTGAGAATCTTTAGCCCCAAATCAAGTTTGATTTTCCAGCAATTTTTCGAATTACGGCCCAATCAGGCATTTTAAATTTTGAAGCAATGGAAATAGTCAAACTGACAGGATTACTGTAGCTGAGATAATGTATTCCAATTTGATTACTGTACGTAGGTTCAAAAACAACTGGAAAATGGGGGTCAAAAACGGAAAAGCACTGCGAGTGAGTGAAATGAATTGGAAGGTCAGAGAGTTTTGAAGATTGATCTTAGTTGTGTTCCTCCCGAAGTGACCCCCTTAGCTGGACAAAAGGACAAATAAACGAAGGAAAGGGAGGCGCGGAGCACCGTCAAGAGACAGAGAGACAGAGTGCTCAATTCACATAGTCCGCTTTTGTTCCGCAATGAGAAAACGAAGCAAAAGTGATTGAGAGAGAGAGAGAGAGAGAGAGAGAGAGAGAGAGAGAGAGAGAGAGAGAGAGAGAGAGAGAGAGAGAGAAAACGGTGCTCAGTTTGTGATGTGTTATCGGAAAATGATTGGGTTGGGTAGGAGAGGAATCGGAGCGGAAAAAACAGTCAAGGGGGATTGAGGAAATCAATAGGTGATTTTTAAATTTAAACTTCTCATGCTAGAAAAGTAGATACAGTAATACAGTAACTACGTACCTACTGTAACTACTTCCGTCAAATTCCTTAAAACTTTGATGAAGGGACCCTCACACTTTAACCCGCTTTATCTCGATATCTGTTTTAGGTTTTAAAAAGCCCTCAATTAATAAAACATTTACCATAAAATTTAAGTTTTTTATTAGTAGACAACTTTTTGATATCTCCACCAGAAAACAAGATAAGATGGCTCTAAGTGGGAGCGGGGCTTTTACGCTAGGGTAGGTTAGAAGGGCCTCCTAGCTTTGATCTAATTTATCTCGGTTCTTAACAACTATATCAAAATTTTGTCAACTAATATAATGTTCATCATAATATCATCAAAACATTCATAATTTCCAAATTTTGATATCTTTCATGGAGACCGAGATAATTGAGCTTATAGTGAAGGTATAGGGTGGACTTCTTTTAGTGCATTAACTGCACGTACTCTCTGAACCAATGTACCCTATTCCATAACTTTGAAAATCTAGGTATTAGGATAAAAACTTTGTCAGTTGACACCTTTATATGATCATTGACAGGAACCGAGACAAATTGAATCAGTTAGCGGACGATGAAACAGTACAGGGATAGGACAAAGTGATATCTTAATCTGAACATTTTCAGTGGAAATATTTTTAGGTACTGCTTTCGGAAAAATTCAGATTATACTAAACAGAAAACGAGTTTTATTTCTGTAGTTTAAAACTTTTTGCCGGATTCCATTCTGATGAGATATTCCACTAAAGGGCTAAAACTAGCACTTGTGTCAGTTTTTACCGAGTATCTCGCTTCGTTGGATTTCTACAAAAAAGTTGTCTTCTACAAAATTGGAGTTCTTTTATTGTTAGTGAACTCTCATTTTTAGACAAATTAAACAGTTTTGGAATACTTTCGTAGGGCTTCAAAAATTGGCTCTATTGCGCCCGAAACCGGCAACTTTGAGCACATATATCTAATTTACTGTGAAATATACCACAAATTGTCAGCTGATAAAATTTTCATCATAACATTACCAATATTTTATCAGTTGACCACTTTTTGATATCTTTCACAAAAGCCGAGATAAATTGGATCAAAGTTGAAAGTTGAAGAGGGGGGGGGGGGGGGGGTTCATTTTATTAAATGGTATGTGATATCTTTGCCTGGTACTGTACATTACTATGGTCCAATGTGTCGGTTCATACATCACGGTCAAACCACTCATAATAAATCAAACGAAAAAAAAACATATGTGAGGCGGTGGTCAAAAAAGAGATGATTGGAGATACAACACATAAAAAAACCTGTTTTTATGCAATAAAAAATAATCAATTTTGTTCATTAAATTGGAGAGAAAAACGCCATGTTCAAACAACTTTTTATCAATGGTCTGGATAATTTTTTAATGGTTTCAATCAACGAATTTCACATTCTTAAGATTCTAGTGATTTTAGAAACCAAGAAAAACCTTCAACTTTGAGCACATATATCTCGGTTGCTGTGGAAGATATAAAATAGTGATTAACAGATAAAATATTTTTGATATTATGATTATCATTTTGCCAGTGGACCACTTTTTGATATCTTATAAAGGAAATGAGTTATAAGGGATCAAAGTTGGCGGTATGAGGGAAGTCTTTTACAATTAGAGTAGGAGGGGAGTTAGAGTAGGAGGATAACTGGAAAAGATTTTTTGTATTTAAAAATCAAACGTTTAGATTTTCAGCTAAAATTTTAGAGCTTTTAAAATTGAAATCTTCAAAAAAAATCGGATTTTCGAGAACTGCTTGTCCTCAATTGGAAGAATAATTTTAATGAAAATGAGAAAATCAAATACCGAGAAAATCGAAAACCGACAAGGAATTAGATAATCTTGACTAATTTGAGGAAGAAGGAGATGAAAAAAAAACGGGAGATTTTGGGGTTGGAGGAAATGGGATGGGAGGAGGAAGGAAGGTCAAATAGGCAGAAAATAACATCTAAAGGAACGTAAATCATACTTGTAACGGGCCGGGTCGGGCCGGGCTTTTTCCCGAATTTCGGAGGCCCGGGCCCGGCCCGGCCCAGCGGGCCTGTCATTCCACAAGTTTTGAAATTTTCAAAAAACACATAAGGAGGGACCCTTATGTGATTTTTTTCGATCAAAAAATTTTTTTCGAGTTTTTTTGATATTTTTTGATCAAACAGACAAACAATCCAAAAAGCACAAAAAAATATAGAAAATTGTATTGAGAGCTCAAAATTCGGTAAAAAATGACAAAATTTTTGCTACCGGGCCCGGGCCTTGAAATTTTCCTCAAGCCCGGCCCGGGCTGCTTTGGCGGGCCGGCCCGGAATTTTACAAGTATGACGAAAATGAAGAAGGAAAAACAGTTTCTATCAAAATTGAGAGGAAAATTTGAAAACTTGAAATTCTGAAAATCCCAAAATCCCAGAATTTCGGCGTTTTCGAATTTCAGAACATCACAATCTCAGTATCTCAGAATCTGATAATCTAAAAATCTAAGAGTCTCAGAATTCTGAAAGTTCAGAAAAAATTCTAAAACTTCAGAATCCTAGAATCTCTGAATCTCAGAAATTTTTTAAAAATTTCAGACTCTCAATATCTAGGAAATCCATAAATTCTTAAGTGCACAAGTTTAGAACCTTAGGATTTAAGCTTCTGAGAATCCCAAAAAATTCAGAATCTCAATTTCTTAAAATTTCCGAGTTTCAACAATACAAGAATATTGAGAATAGTGAAAATTCGAAAGTCTCTGAATTTCAAAAAACAATCGAAAAATGGAAAATCGATGCCTAGACAAGTCACCAATACATAAGAGGTATGGAAGGCAAAAAGATAGTAATATCTGATAACTAGGGGGTCCCTTTTTTCCATCGTCCATCCCTCATGATGCCATTGGATCATCGTCCTTTGATTTTATCTTCGTTTGGAAAAACGAGTAGAGAGAAAAGAAGAAGAAGGACTTCTTATTCAGGGACAAATGGTCTCTATCTTCACTGGTGGCGTTTTTTATTATGTTCGAAACGAAAATGACCGGTGTGTAAAGAGAGAAAAGATGACGAAGCAATGGATGCGGTTTTGATAATGAGTGTTGGAAATAGGACAAGAACTATCGAAGACCAAAGGAAAGATGGATCATTTGGAGGGAGAAAAGAGATAACATCTGAAGGTGGCCCTTTGTCTCCTCAATTTTTGAGGACGTACCGTTGAGCTCAATTATCTAGGTTCCTATAAAACATATCAATAACCTGTCAACTAATAAACTGTTTATTATAACATGACAGACATTTTATTAGTTGTCAGGTTTTCGATATCTCTCCCATGGATCTAGATAAATCAGGTCAAAGCTCCCAGATGAGCTAGGAGTCTCGTTATGATTTTGAATATGAAAAATAGAGATACTACTCTGACAGAGCATGTAAGGTATCTGTGACCAAAAACTCGACCTAAAAAATACCACCTTGTTTCTGAAATTCAGCGAAAAATGGCTTAGAGTTTATGTCTCAAAATTCCAAGAATCAAGGAAATTCAAGTGGTACGGTACACAAAAGAACTACAACTTATTTTGACTTTTTCGTTGAAAGATAGTGATGTTTAAAGCTCTACAAAATAACTTCATAATTTTTCGATTTCTCTGAAAATTTTATAGCATACTGAACAAAAATAGAGCTTTATTTTTGTAATTGACAACTTTTTCGTAAAATTCAATTCTAAGGAGATGTGCTCCTCAGGACTAAATTTTAGAAAAAAGTCGTCAACTAGAAAAATGAAGCTCTCTTTTTGTTTAGTGTACTCTAAATGTTTCACAAACATTGAAAAGTTCTAGAATACTTTTTTAGCCCTTCAAAGAATATATACTTTAGGTCTGGCCAAAAATGTGAGATTTGGGAAAGAAATCGGCCCAGATAACCTTTTTCTTAGAAATCAGCTAAAAATGACTAGATTTTGAGGGATTCCAAATTCGAGGTCTTGAAAAATTATAACATTCTCACAAAAAAGTTTCTCAAAATTTTAAAAACATTGTTTCAGAATTCCTGGAGCGACTAAGATTTTCAGGGGGCAAATTAAAACATTTCTGTCTAAATTAGGTCCAAATTTCATTAAATTTACAAACTAATAAAATCAAAGCAGTACTAAAAACTAAAAATTTTGTGATGATGAGACCCCATCCAAAAAAAACAACCCCTCCAAAATGCCCTGTGTCCTAAATCCGGTTTCTCCCCCTTTTTACACTATTATGGTTTTTTTGGTTATTATAAAGTGACATTATGATGATGGTGGTGTTTATTTTGTTTTAAATAAACTGAAACAGGAAATACCAAGTTTAGTACGGTAATCAATCAATAATTCGAACACCTTGCAGAAGAAGAAAACAAAAACAAAAAAGAAGGAAAAAAGTTTTCAACAATACATTCCTTTAAGGAGAACCGAGGAAATGACGACGACGTGATATGACCCAGTTAAGGACGAATCTCCCGAAAAGAGAGAGAGAGAGAGAGAGAGGGAAGCAGACACAGGTGGTCTTTCGGGCGGTCCATTGCGTCGATCCCCCTCCCTTTATCGTGACGTTCTCATCACTGTTTGTTCCAGAGGAGACATACCACAAATCAAACCATCATGGAAACTTTGGTAATCTGTCCCTGCCGATCTTGCCTGGTGGAATGCCCTGTTTTCAGCTCAATTATTTCGGTTCCTGTGAAAGATATCAAAAAGCGGTCAACTGATAAAATATTTTTGATATGATAAAATATTTCTTTTTGATATGATATTTTTGATATGATAAAATATTTCTGTCCCTGCCGATCTTGCCTGGTGGAATGCCCTGTTTTCAGCTCAATTATTTCGGTTCCTGTGAAAGATATCAAAAAGCGGTCAACTGATAAAATATTTTTGATATTATGATAAACATTTTATCAGTTGACAACTTTTTGATATTTTTTACGGAAAATGAGATACATAGGCTCGAAGTTGAGGATTGGAGAAGAGTAGATTCTGTTTGAAGTTTTAGGGTATTCACAAATTCCCCCAATCTGAAAAATTTCTGGAAATGTCAGCATAAGAATTGCAGGTTTTTGAAATTTGGAGAATCTGAAAATCTGGGATTTCGAGGTTTTCGTTCTTCTGATTAGAGAGATTAGAGATTCAATTTTTTGTTCTTTCACTTTTTCATTTTTTGAATTCTGAAATCTTCGAAATTCCTATCTTCAATTTTGATGTCTTAAAACTTTGATATAAGAAGGAGCGATTTTCAAAATTTTCAATTTTCATCCCAAATCACTTCGATTTCCAAAATTTCTGGGAATTTGGAAATTTTACGTGATTTACAGAAATTGAACGTTCCAATTTCTGGGATTTTTCACAGAACTCGACGGTTCGAGTTCTGGGATTTTGGAAATTCACGTGATTTTACTGAAACTTCACAGAAATTTTGGAAATCGAAGTGATTTGGGATGAAAATTGAAAATTTTGAAAATCGCTCCTTCTTATATTCTGAAATTAAAAATATTAAGACGATCTAAAAACCGAAAATTCAGTATCTAGCAATATTCAGTATCTAGCAATATCTAGCAATATTCACTTTTGTAGTACTCGACGAGCTCTATCATATTTGATTTAGTTGGTCTAAAAATAATGATTCTGAAAGAAACAATGGCAATGCCCGCGAAGGCCCGGGAAAGGCCCGGATTACAAGTATGGAAAAGCAGAAAAAGATCATAGTATCTGAGAAGTGAAATAAGTTTCTGAGAAATCCAAATTCCCAATTTCAAAAATGAGAAAATCGGATTTACTTCCACGGACTAAAGTTTTTTAAAACAAAAACCTGAAAACTTGAAGTCTGGAACTTTAAAAAATTTATTTTAGAATAACTTTTAAAAAAACACAACAGATCTAAAACTGAATTCTATTCGGATCGATTCTGAACAACTTCCGGACATAGTACACTTGTGAAATAGTGATCAAAATTGCGACGATGCAGAATGCGATATTGTAGTTTTGGATGAATTCTGAATTGTGGAGTTGGAGAGCTTCGTCACGGACTACCATCTGGAAAATGTGAAATGATTTTTGCGGGAATCAGAAATGACCAATTTAGTTAAATATAGTTATTTTGAGGTGTCTGGTTCAGTACGGTTTTCTTTATCCCCAGAAAAGGATCATTTCAGAACTTCATCAAAGCCACTTTAAAACTTAGAAACCAAAGCATTGCGTTGTTTCTGTCGAAAAATCGCAAAGCTGTTATTTTCAAATTGATGGCTCTCGAAAAGTCGCCGCGGTGCCCTCCCAAAAAGAGATAATCTCATAGAAGCGAGTAATACTTTACAGTGTTTATTACATTGTTTGTTGATGACGCTCGTGGTATTATGGTGAACGCTGCTGGTCAGCGCGCCGCAACCCACGGGTTCGGTTCCACACAGCGCCAGGATTATATGGTTACCCCTATTCAGGCAAGAGGTAGGGGCAGAACAAAAGTGTGATGAGAAAACTCTATGAGAGCGCCTTTTTTCATTTTTTTTATGAATTACAACATTTACTTTAAAGGAGGCGAGACAGCAAAAATTTCGGGGGAGAGTTCGGGGGACGAAATCGCGCCGCGCTTATGTAAACCATCGGTCGTCAGGCGCCTTCGCGCCCCCGTAGCAAAATATCAGGAAAATTTTTTTTTTGGTGTCTGGCCTCCTTTAAGAAAATAATAGTAAGCTTTTTAGTGCATTTATTATCACACTTTCACACTTCGAACTGCCTGCTTTCGAAACGTGCAATTTGTTTATATTTCAGATAACATACCGTAGAACCTGTATTAGAAGGGCTCCATTGATAGAAGGGCCCAGAATTCGCCAAATGTTTCGGCGAAAATTTCTGAGAATAATGGCTGGAAAAAATAGAAGGCCCCGTAATAGAAGGGCTGTCCGAGAGGGGATTGGAACAATAGAAGGGTTGGACCTTCTAATACAGGTATTACGATATTTCTGTTTGTTCGAAACTCATTGTTTTGGCTTTGAATAATACTCGTGGCAGTTTTCATTCAAATTTGAATAAATTCATCTTAAAAAAAAACAATAAAACGGAAAAGAAGACAATGGGGGAATTCGCTTAAAAATACGAGTTTCACCGATCCACACACACTCCCATCCATCTAGTGATTGCGACTCGATTCAGCATACTGTGCGGACAGTGGTATTTAGCATTTTTCTAACGGAAGACCAAAACTTTCATAAAAATGAATTATGGTAACTTTGAACCCTATGTTCTAAAAGTCCTACCTGATTATAAAACTTCAAATGATAATAAATTTTATAAATTCGATGCGTTGAAGCCATCACCGAATTCTGAATGTCCTTGGAGATTTTGTTATGGTCGAAGAAGGCGTTCAGCGACTTTTCCATCTGAAAAACGGGTTTCAAAATTTTTGAATTTTTTAAACCAAATTTTTGTAATATTTCACCTTCTCCGGCGAATAAAACTGCAAATACAAGTTGATTTTCATTGGTCTTCTCGTATAAACACAAATCTCATATGCTCCATTTTCTGTCGTATTATGCTCCATATGAGCATCGCCATCTCCACTTGCCCAGTCCGAAAAGTCCCCGCTTGGCGATGTGACACGGAATTGCATTGGGTACACCGAATCGAATGTTGGCTGGAATAGTTTTTTTTTTGAATTTCTAGGTCATCAGAACGCCATCAATGTTATAAATGAGCTATTTATAGGTTTATTTCAAGCTCAATTATCTCAATTTCCATAAAATATATTAAGGATCTGTAAACTGATAAAATGTCGCTGATATTATGACAAACATTTCATCAGTTGACAAAGTTTTGGTATATTTCACAGTAAATTAGATATATGTGCTCAAAGTTGCCGGTTTCGGGCGCAATAGAGCCAATTTTTGAAGCCCTACGAAAGTATTTCAAAATTGTTTAAATTGTCTAAAAATGAGAGTTCACTAACACTAATATCTCTCATAGAACTCGAGATAAATGAGCTCAAAGTGCCAGTCTCTGAGAGAGCTAGCTCGGCTGGTAGCGGTGCCCCTTTTAAAGGCGCATAGGGTTCCTAAATTCAGAATTTTTAAAGTCGTAAGTATACAAATTTTGAAGCTCTAAACGTGCTGAATTCAGAAATATAATTTTCAAAAAGATTGAAAAAGAATTCAGAACTAAAAAAGTTACAAAAGAAAACAATAGAATATCTTTGAGCTCAATCCGGATTTTTAAATATCTTCCTTATACATAAAACGCTAGAGATGCCTGTCGGTCCTGGTTTAGATATGAAAAGAAGGAAATTCTCTCCTTTAAAAAACACACACCCGCATGCCAATGTTCAGAATCATTCCGACTTCAAGTGGTTCGTAGAAACATGAAAGCTGAGATTCCGATTCGAATGTTAGGATTCGGCCAATCTGAATTTTTTGTTTTAATTTTGGGTTTTATGAATTCTAGAAAATAACATTTCAATGCAACTTTCATGCAACTTTGGAATGCTGATTTTTCTCCAAACAAAGAATCAAGAAAGAGAGAAAATTGAGTTTCAAAAATCACGAAATCTGAAATCCCAGAAAATTCGAGAATCGCTGAATCTCATAATTTCCAAATTTCAGAATTTCAGAATTCAAAATTTCCGAATCTCAGAATCTCAGAATCACGGAGTTTCAGATTTTCAGATTTTCAGATTTTCAGATTTTCAGATCTTCAGATCTTCAGAATTTCTGAATTTTTGAATTTCAGAATTTCTGATTTTCAGAATTTAAAATTTCAGAAATTCAGAATTTCAGAATTTCCGAATTTCAGAATTTCAGAATTTCAGAATTTCAGAATTTCAGAATTTCAGAATTTCAGAATTTCAGAATTTCAGTTTCTCAGAATTTCAGAATTTCAGAATTTCAGAATTTCAGAATTTCTGAATTTCCGATCTTTAGAATTTCAGAATTTCAGAATTTCAGAATTTCAGAATTTCAGAATTTCAGAATTTCAGAATTTCAGAATTTCAGAATTTCAGAATTTCAGAATTTCAGAATTTCAGAATTTCAGAATCTCAGGAATTCAGAATTTCAATATTTCGGAAATTCTCAATTTTCGAATTTTCGAATTTCTGAGTTTTGGAATTACAATATCTTCGAATTTCAAAACTTCGAAAAAATAGTCCGGAAAATAAAACTTTAGGATTACTGTACCTGCGAATCATCATTAACTGATGATTTCGTCGTTAAAGCGTTCGAAATCGCAAAAATAAGACATAGAATAGTAGCAAAACGTAGCATAGTAGTGCATACGAATTGTAGAATGGAGGGAAAAGAAAAAGAGAAAGAAGAAGAATGAAAAAATTGATAAGGGAAATTTCAATAAAAAGTGTGCGTATTTTCCTGTTTCAGTTCCTCTGTTTGCATAAAGAAAATGACGGCTGGAAATACGGGGAAAAGAATGGAAAAATCGGGAAAAAAATTCAATAAAATTTTGTTTTTCAGGATCCCTGTGAACATTTTTTATTAATTTTTGTTTTGTACGCCGATGAGCCGCCGGTGGGCCGTTTTTGGACAATGGGAACGAGGAAATCGCCGGAACATTTTATATGAATTTTCGGAATATTTTCACCTGCTGAATGTTTCTAGACTCCTTGTTTTGGTCGCGTTGTCAAGGGAGTTTCTTGTCTGATTTATTTCTCGAATTTTTAATTTTTTTTTCAAATATTGAAACTTTGACAGATATAACTTTGAATTTCGAATTCTAAGAAGCTGTGGAGATTTCGAGATTCTGAGATTCTGAAATTCTGAAATTTTCCACTTTTTAACTTTTGAAATTCCGAGTTTTTAAATTTCTGAAATTCTGTAATTTGCGAATTCTGAATTTATGAAAATCTCTGAAATTCTGGAATTATGATTGAGAATCTGAAATTCGAAAGTTCTGAATTTCTGATAAATTCAGAAATTCAGAAATTCAGAAATTCTGATAATTTGAAAATCTGAAAAATTCTGAAATTCTGAAATTATGATAAATTGAAAATTTGAAATTCGCAAATTCTGATTTTCTGAAAAATTCTGAAATTCTGAGATTATAATAACTTGAGAATCTGAAATTCTGCAATTCTTCAAATTATTCAAATTTCCCAATTTTTCTGATCTTTCAGATCCAGAAATTGAAAAAAATGTATAAAAATTCTGAAAATTAGGGAAATCACAATTTTTGCTCTGGAATTTTTCAGAACCTATACCTTAAATTCAAGCTCAATTATCTCAGCTCTCCTAACAGATATAAGACGATTGAAATTTGAAGAATTTTTTTTCTCATATTTGAAAATCAGAATTTTTCATATTTTATGTACAAAAGAACAGATTTAATAGAAAGAACAAGCGTTTTTCAAAAAGTTTGTCTTTTCGACACTTTTCGTCCAGTGTTGTCTTGCCTTTTTTGAATTCAGAAATTTTCTGTATGAACATTCCAGAAATTAGTCAAAGTTATAGAAAATGTTTATTTGATGGACCTGAAAATGATATTGAACAAAAAAATAGGTGGACAAATTAAAATTGGACAGTGTAGACAGTTGGGACAGTGTGGATAGTGTAGTTGTAGTTTTCTCAAATCCAGGTGACAACCAATCTTCCTGCATTTTGAACTTTTCGTTGCTCTGTGCATTATTTTTTTTCTAGAGGTACAGAATCGGTTCGCCTCCCGATTTTATACTTTTTCAAAGGAAAAAGAGGTCACGCCAAATTCAAGTATTATTTGAATTGTGCCACGAGTTACAAAATCGGTAGGCAAACCCATTCTGTACCTAATGAAACAATTCAAGTTTTTTCTGATTTCACGTGTCTTTTTGTGGATTTTGAAACATTTCTCATGAGATCCGATTTTAGACCAATTTTTTGATCGACATCAACTTCTACAATACGCTTTTCCGGGTGAGAATAAATTCGGTTCTTCAAACTGATATAAATTCTTGGTTTTGATGGTTGTATTGTTTCGAAAAAATCAATAATTTGACAGAATAACTGTAGACGCTTTGATGGTTCTTAATGTTAACGCCGGATTGAATGTTATATAGAATCATAGTCTCAAAACATCAAAATTTTCAGTTATCACAAATTATTGATTTTGATGGTTTTATTCTTGAAACTGATATAAATAAACTTTCGAAACAATAAAATCATCAAAACCAAGAATTTATATCAGTTTGAAGAACCGAATTTATTCTCACCCGGAAAAGCGTATTGTAGAAGTTGATGTCGATCAAAAAATTTGTCTAAAATCGGATCTCATGAGAAATGTTTCAAAATCCACAAAAAGACAGGTGAAATCAGAAAAAATTTGAATTGTTTCATTAGGTACAGAATGGGTTTGCCTACCGATTTTGTAACTCGTGGCACAATTCAAATAATACTTGAATTTGGCGTGACCTCTTTTTCCTTTGAAAAAGTACAAAATCGGGAGGCGAACCGATTCTGTACCTCTAGAAAAAAATAATGCACAGAGCAACGAAAAGTTCAAAATGCAGGAAGATTGGTTGTCACCTGGATTTGAGCAAACTACAACTACACTATCCACACTGTCCCAACTGTCTACACTGTCCAATTTTAATTTGTCCATCTATTTTTTTGTTCAATATCATTTTCAGGTCCATCAAATAAACATTTTCTATAACTTTGACTAATTTCTGGAATATTTACAATTTTTGTACAGAAAATTCAGAAATCTGGTGAAACTGAAATAAATAATACATGGTACAGGAAATCATCAATTCGAGCTATTTCTATACTTGCGAAAAAAATTCTTCAAATTTCAACCGTCTTATATCAAGAATCTGTCAAGTGATAAAATGTTTACCATATTATCACTAACATTTTATCAGTTAACAAATTTTTAATATCTCTTATGGGAGCCGAGGTAAATTAGCCTAAAGTTGAATCTTGATTATTGAAGCGTTTCCCACCTAGTCAATGCTAAACGAGTCTGTTCTCGGTTCCCAGATAAGCTAACAGACTCGTTCTTCAAAGGGTAATTTCCCTTTTCTTTTGGTCCCTCTCCCCCATCGAATTGTACCTGGATTTGCAACCAACAATCACAAATCGCCATCGTCCATCGAACCCACTAATCCTTTTCTTCCAATTCTCTCCATCATCAATGTCGTCAAATTTCAATTTGTGGCGAAAAGAGTGAGTGAGAGAGAGAACGAGAAAATGTGCCATTTCTGTCCCTCCATAGTATCCAATTAGCACTTATTTCTCTTCTTCTTCTTCTTTTCCTATTTTGAAACATTGAAACCTTTGAGGAAGAAGAAGAAGAAGAAGAAGAAGGGGGAGCTCACAGTGTAATGGACTGCTCCTTCTAGAATAGGGAAAAGGGAAAAGAGTGCAGAAAAAAGAAGAAGAAGGAGAAGAACCCACTAAACAATGTTACATTCTTCCCCCCTTCCTCACCATCTCTCCACCTTTTTAGGACGAGAAGGACCCCCATTATTCATTCGGGTTTTCCTCCTTTTTCTTCTTCTTCTTCTTCTTTTTCGCCCACTCAGTGCTTTTAGGTTAAGCTTCTTCTTCTTCTTTTCCTTTTTTCCTTGTGATGGTACTAGAGCCTTTTTAATTTTGTTTATTGATCAGGTGTAATAAAACGAGGGCAGGACATGAAAGACTCAGAAAAATGCCCCTCACGAGGCCGATCAAATTATCGACAAACGCCCTTTTCGACAAATTTATCGACAAATTTACCGGTAAATTTATCGGAAAATTACCGACAAATTGTCGATAAAAACAACATTTATCGACAATTTGTCGACAAAAATTGCTATTAACCGCAGGAATTACTTGTAAGAAATCGTATCGTTACCATTTTTTCCAAGGACTTCTAGAATGATGGAAGAACTTACCCAGGCAAACTTTATAGGCTATCTGGCTTGGTGGCCCCACTTTCACAACATGAATTTTCTAGGCCACGATTCTTTTTAGCTTAGAAATGATCTGATGTTCACCTGGTGTGTTTTTAGGTCATTTTAACATGGTGGCCTAACTT
>NW_025543431.1:21512-23652 GCF_000004555.2 Caenorhabditis briggsae | reverse complement strand
AAAATCTTTTTTTTCCATCGTTTTTGCTCAAATTTTTGTGGTAATTAATCGAAAAAAATTAATTTTATAATTTTTGCGATGTTTTATTGCTTTTGCGAACAATTTTCGAAAGAAAATAACTCAATTTGGGCCAATTTTTGGGATTTTTGAATTTTTGTGTGTAAATCACTAAATTGTGATTGTTTCCTTCATTCAATGATCTATAAAATTATGAAAAAATGAGAAAAAATTCAATTACCACGAAAATTGAGAAAAAAAACGAAAAATTGGGAAAAAAAAGGGAAAATTGGGAAAAACCGAAGGAATATTGAGAAACAGAAGAAAATGAAATAGAATTGAGAAGAAAAGCAATTGAGAAAAATTGGTAGAGGAAAGTATCGACTGAGTTTTAAAACATAAATTAAGCATTAAAGTCCTGTGTTTGTAAAACTTGTCAAGATTATTTTACAGTTCTTCGTTGTATCCTTTCCTGAAGTTTCGGGACTCAAAAATTCAAAAAAAACTAATGAATTTCAGCACAGAACAATTTCCACAATTTTTTTTCATGATGAGGGAAAAATATGACACAAAATCAAATAGAACAATGTGACAATGAGAAGTGAAAATTTTCTGTCGTATTTTTAAAAATTCAAAAATATTGAAGATTCTGAGTTCTGGATTTCAAGTTCTGAATTCTACATTCTGAAATTCTCAGACTCTGAAGTTCCGAAATTCTCAGATTCCGAAATACTGAAATTTCAAATGTTCTGAAATTCTAAGAATTCTGAGATTTTCAAGCACTGAAATTCAGGAATTCAGAAACTCCCTCAAAAAGAACTGTACCCCCGAATCACAAGCGTTGTACCCCTGAATGAAATGAGTTGTACCCCGAATTTTTGGCAGAAATTCTACCCAGTTGACCCTCCGAAATAACACCATTGATAGTCTGTAATTGTGTTTGTTTTCCTCAAAAAACTACAAAAAAGAAGTAAAAACAAAAATTCATCATGTTCAGAATCATATACTCAAATTGATCTCAATGACCCCTATGAGACTATCAATGCCCCCTGGGAGCATTTGGTCCGATGCCCCCTATGAGACATGGTGGGATGCCCCCTAAGAGACAACTTCAGGATGCTCCCTATGAGTTAGTGACCCCTAAGAGTGTATGCCCCCTTTGAGCACGATGCCTCCTATTTCGATGCCCCCTGAGAGTATGGGCCATATTTATATGATATCTACAAAAAATAATTAAATCTATATAATAATCATTCAGGAATCTCTTCCGAACAAGGTTTGTTTATTCAGTTCTCAGGCGTTTGTTCATTTCGGGCACTTCCCTGTTTCCCCTTTTCTCTTCCCTCTTTTTTTCGTTTCTCTTTTCCCACATCCACCACTTTCCCCCCGTATTTCTTTTTCTCATTCAACCAAAATCACTTTTCCGTTCTCCTCTCGATTTCCTACGCCTCATCCTAGCGCTGCGCCAGACTTTCACAGATTTGTTGAAATCAGTGCATCGGTGGTTCATTGGATTGTACCATACGGGCTGCCCAAGATCAATTTGCGGTCAAAGCATCACATTGAATTTCCCAAAATCCTCTTCCCAAAAGTCCCACCACATTTCTATCGTTATTTTCAAGGGATGTAGAACACTTTAAATATTTTCTTTTTCAGCTTCAAGATCTACTCACAAAAGCGGAACAAGTCTTGCATCCTTCGAATGTTTATGTGGCTAGACTCCGAACAGCTCTATTCCATGTCACTGGAAATCTCACTATTGATAATTTATCTACTATGCACACCCAAATTTACAACAATTATAAAATGTGCTTCCCAAAGGCAGACCGTCATGTCGGTTTTCAACTTCTCCATATCGTCAAAGCTCTAGTTGAAAAAGATGAACGTGATGAAGCCATGCCATATGCATTCGATGCAATGAATATTTTTGAAGTCTGCTTTGGATTGGATCATCCTTACTATCTTCAGACTTTGGCATTGTGGACATATTTAGAGAAAAAGGTAAGCCTTTTAGCAACATAATTTTTTCATAATGGGGTTATTCAGGGTGTCGGCAAAAAATGAAAAAAAAACTCCGCGAAAACCCGGAGAGTGTTCCAATCTGGTTGAAACTTTGGGGAAAACTGGAGAAAACTATAGGAAA
>NW_025543431.1:15190-20601 GCF_000004555.2 Caenorhabditis briggsae | reverse complement strand
TCCCTGAATAATCCTATAACTTTTGTGTTTAGCTTCCGAAAACCAAAGAAGAACTCGTGCAGCTGACCAACTTCTCAGACAATCGTCCAATTGACATCGTGACTCTTCTGAAAAGAGCCAACATGCTTCCATCATCTCCGTATGCAGCATCGACAGCTCAACCTGTTTCAACCGCCTAAGTTTTGTTTTTTTGTTTGATATTTAGTTCTCTCCTACTAATTTTGTTACGCTCCTCAATTATTCCAATGAATCTGAAACTCTGTTTGTGACGTGAAGTTTTTGAATTTCAAGAATTCTGAATACTTTTCTACATTTCTTACAATAGTAATTATGAGTAAGTTGGAGAAAAAATAGTCATAAAAATAGGTTCTAATTCAGCAACGAATGATTTCGATAGAATCGAAAGTTTATTGAAACAATGTGATGTGCATGAGAAGAATTTGCGAAACTCGCTTGACAAGACAACTCAGCGAGCTATGGTAATTTAATTTCATAACCGATAGAAGCATACTGTATCTACTGTAACTAACATAAATTATAAATTGGAAATATATTCCAGGAAGTGAAAGATCAAATGAATGTACGAATGAATCAAGTGATGCAAAAACTTGGCAAAGTGAGAGAGGTGTTTGATTCAGCGCACAGAGAAAATCAGCATGTATTTTAAAACACAGAAAACATTTATAGAAGATTCATTATTACAGCAAATGGACAAAATAAGAGAAAAACTGGATGAAGTGAATGCTCAAGAAATGGAAGGAAGTCGGGAATATGAGGAATTTCGACGAAAAACTACATTTATTAGAAGACAAAAAAGAAAACATGGATTGATTCGAAACATTGGAACATTTTTATATAATTGGGCGATTTTTATTTTATCGTTAATTGGGTGGTATAAATCTGTGAAAAAAGTAGTGAAGGAAATGAAGAAGACTGAAGAATTACCGTCAGTTCAGAAGAAAAAATTTGGATTCATATTCAAAATTTTCAGAAACGTGTCCCCTTCTCAACATACTTTGACTGTTGTCTTTCCAGAAGTTTCAAATCCCACGACGACTGCAACGAATATAAGTGTTCTCCCAAAAAAACAACAATAAAATATACTGTTTATTATTATTATTCTTTCTATTCAAAATGAATTTTGCCTTGAAATCTTTGATTGTGCTTGCTATTGTTAGCAATGGTGATCCTAATAAATGTGTTGGAACCTGAAAAATAAAGAATTTAGGTTTCATTAGAGCAACTGTCAATAGTTTTTATGAGAAGTTCGCAAACGTTTCCGTCCCAGATGATTGTGAGACTAATGCGGATTCTGAAGAAATATTCGGTCAACGTATCAATTATTATTCGGACGATACTGGAAATGTTTTCTGTTTTCGTAAAATAAACGGAGTAGTCCGCATGAGTTCTACGTCCCGACCTTTTGAAGATCCTAGATTTATGTGCTCAAAAGGACCAATGTCCTGGTATAGAGGAAGAAGAAATGTAGATTTCAAAAGTTTAATTTGGATTCATAACCCAAATATTTTTATCACATTTTTAGACCGCCCCTGTCTATTATGGTCCAGTTTTCCCAACACAACATTCGACATTTCTGATAGTTCCAGTTCATCTTACAGTATGAAGAGAATTCTCCCGGATGAATACGAAAATTTTTGTCGGAACCCGGATGAGAATCCGCTAGGACCATGGTGCCACGTGGAAGGAGGACTGAAAGTTCCTTGCTTCGAGCCTTGTAGACTTTCTTCTTCTGATTTTGTTTGTTTAAACAGGGATGGGTTCCCGTATACCGATGTCGAGATGTCGGATATTTTTGATCTTCCCCAATTGATTGGAGTATTCAAGAATGTTCATTTAATGTATGAATCAAGATTTGTAATACGGTTGGAAGTTGACAGACTGTCTACAAAAAGGTTTTAAAATCTGTGAAAAGGGAAAAAACAAGATCAATTTTCAGTTGCATAAACAAAGGAAACATTGCTAGTTTCTTCGGACCATGGATTTCTGTATTCGATGAAATGGCAAAGGACTTTGTGAAGATTATTGGACGACGGTGAGCAATTTTTGTTCATAGTTTCCCCTACAAGAAACCTTTTCATTTTCGATTATTTTTCCCTACAGTAATCCTTTTCATTTTCTAATGTTCTCCTCTACAGTAATCCTAAGCAATTTTTTTTTTCTCAGCAGTAATCCTTTTCATGTTCGAGTGTAATATCTACCGTAAAACCTGTTTCAGAAGGGCCCCCTGTAATAGAAGGGCCTATTTTCAAAATGTGTTTTTTAAAATTAAACATTTACATTACTATGCTTGTAACCACATATTTTATTTCAGTGTACTTCGAGATCTATGCGCTCCAATTGACACAATTGAACCTCCAAGTCGTTCACAAGGAATTCATCACGATGCAATAATAGAAGATGAGCTTACAGTAGCTGATTGTTCTTTCTGGAGACGTTGCTTTTCTTCGTGTCAGGATGATTTATCAAATTGTTGGAAAAAGGGAATTAAAGGGTATTATGGGTCAAAAACCGCAACACTAAGTGGAAAAAGTTGCTTACCTTGGACTCAAGTTTCATCGGAAATCCTGAAAATGATAAAAAGCAATTCGACGTCTTATGAAACATTTCATTTATACCATGATCTTCTTTTCAACGATCCTTCTCAGTTTTTCGTAGAATCCAGACTATTCATGAATACCGAGTCAGTTTCTGTGTCCTTCTGGAAATCTAAGCTTTCAAATTGCAGAAGTTCGTGCATGCTTCTGCACAGAAGAGACGATTCAGATATGAGAAGTTCGTTCACAGGAAGCTCATCTTATACCAAGGGAACCTGGATGACAGAATTTAAGAAAATGTTCCAAGAGGGGCCAGGGTGTTTTGTAAAACATGTAGGAGTACCAAGTTTATTGTATAATTGATAAAATTTTCAGAACAAAACTTTGCAATTCGAGTCGTGTTATACTGAGTGCGAGAAAACGCCAGAAATAGTTTTGACGAAACCTCTTTGTCCTGAAGGAAATACATATTCGATCTGTAAGCCAAAGAGAGGAGATGACTGGTTGAAACGAGGAAGGAAAGTTGATTGAACTATTTTTGTGTTTTTATTCTTTGCATAAATATTTTTATGTATTGATTCTGATTTTTTGTAACTTTGAAAGAAGAAGAAGAAGAGTCTGAACAAAAATGTTTCTTATAATAATATATTCAGGATTTTATTTGAATTGGCGCGGTTATTTATCTCTATCGTCGCCTGCGTCTCTTCAACACAACTCTCTCGCTGCGAGTATATGCTGCGAGTATATGCTAACCGTGCAGTTGCATTAGTCTCGGTTCATCCTTTGAAACCAGTAATTATGGAATCCGAGTCAGTGGGAAAATATGAAGAAGCACTGATCGCTGAACGAGAAGCTATTCTCAGGCAGTTAGCTCTACTGGGCTCAGGTAATTTTGAATAGCTTTGATAAGTTTTAAATTGAACGTTGCAGATTCTGAAGACGAAGAAAAAGACGAAAATGAGGAACAATCGGAAGAACCACAAAATGTGAAGACTGAACCATGTGAAATTGAGCCCACAACCTGTTCAGAAAGCGTTGAAGATTTGAATGCAGGTTAGTGACGTTTTATGAATATACCTAGATTTAATCGCAAGAATTCTCTTTTAGTAGGCCCACCAGATGAAAAGAAAGTACTCGACTCATGCCCTCAAGAAACCGATTCGTTTGGATTGGATGAAGATAACGAAGTAGACGTAGACGAAGAAGAGAAACCATGTTCAGCAGAGCCGCCCAGTACCGGTACGAGCAGTGAAAATAGTCGGTCACCCCCGGTTCCAGTGTATGTTAACCTACAATGAAACTGTTGTATTGAATGTTTTCAGAGAGAAAGTTGTACTAGACCGTGGTCCCGCCGACCGGATAGATTTGGATAAGAACCATCCCCTCCCAGATGGATGGACTGTTATCACCCATTTTAGTGGAATGCCCGTCTACTACGTGGGTTTATCAGTTCTAAATTCCATCGAACCTTGTTTTTACAGCATAGATTCACTCGAGTTGTCACTCATTCAAGGCCATATCAGGTCGAAGGAATTGTTCGAGATCATGACATACCCCTTCCATCAATACCTTGTTTATATCGTCAAATAATGGACGAAAAAGTACTACTGCGTTGTATTTTTTCAAAGAAAAAAAAACAATTGAATTCTAATTTCAGCAAAAGAATTTGGAAAATCAATCCGAAATGACCGAGGAGGAAATACAAGAAAATCTTCAAGTAGGCAGATGGGAAGAACACCCAGCGATTTTTTTTCAGATCTTCGCTTTCTATATTCTACTGAATTGTTCTATATTCTGTTAGATTATTATTTTCAGCCATAGTTCATCTAACCAATTACTTCAATGCATTTCAATCTTTGTAGTTTTTTTAATGATTGAAGTAATCGTGTTTGATGATATTCTGGCAATTTATCCAATATTTTGAAAAACACTTAAAAGTTCGGATTTACCCTTTTTAGCTTCATGAATCTGAGAAAACAATGTCCCCGGAAAGATATCGATTGTATTGTGAAGGGAGGTTCAAATTTAAGAAGATTACGGTAAGTTTTTGTTTACTTTGAAACTTGATCTAATCCTCTAATATGGCCTAATGAAGGTCAATTTCTCGATTTACAATTTTTGGGTTATATTATTTTGTTAGGAGAATGCCAATTCTAGACTTGAAGAGCGCATCGTTTCAGGTTCATCGTTATACAAACCCAGAAGAAAAACTAGGAGCCGTCCAGAAGAAACGGTTGAACTCGATGCTGAAGAAAAAAGGATTCGAACTGGATTACGATCAACTCAAAAAGAATAACACCCCTGGAGAAGTTCTTCTGTCATCTCAATCAGGAGCCTGTCTCATTGATTTGACACCTGCCCAAGCTAAACTGGGTACCAAAAAAGGAGGACCAAGAAAACCTTACCTGCTAAATCCTATGGTAATGATGTCAAAACATAATTTTTTATAGTTTAATTTTCAGGGTAAAACTACAGTAGCAGTACTGAATGAATTCGTTCAACGACTCGCAAAAGGAACACTAGTTTATGAAGTGGAAGATACTCGGAATGTTTCGAACCCATATCAAGCTACGGCAATGCTCACTATGAGAATAAGTACTCTACGTGAGCTAGTTGGACAATGCAAGGAGAGTTTGCTTGTGCTGAGCGAGAAGGCCGATTTGACAGGAAACTCTCAAGCGGCACTAGATCCAGAATTCAGTATGTGATAATTTTTCATGGGGTTATTCAGGGAGTCGGCAAAGAAGGAAAAAAACTCCGCGAAAACTCGGAGAGTGTTCCAATCTGGCTGAAACTTTGGGGAAAACTGGAGATAACTATAGGAAACATTTTGCCAAAGTTTGGGGTCAAAATATC
>NW_025543431.1:0-15180 GCF_000004555.2 Caenorhabditis briggsae | reverse complement strand
ATTTTCAAAGTTGATATTTTGACCCCAAACTTTGGCAACATGTTTCCTATAGTTTTCTCCAATTTTCCCCAAAGTTTCAACCAGATTGGAACACTCCGAGTTTTTTTTTTCTTTTTTGCCGACTCCTTGAATAACCCCATTACACATTTTTTTCATTACAGAACGTTTCTCAATAGGATGTGGTGTTGGTGCGAACAAAAAGACAGCTCGATTGGTTGCTGCAAAAGACGCACTCACGAAAATCATTCCAAAGTTGAGAATATCAAAAGAACATGTTTGTGATGGAGTACTCGAAGAACGACTACAAAAAGGATTTGAAGAAGAAGCTGCTGAACTTTTCAAACAAGTGAAAATTGATAGCTCGAGTGTTGTTTCGATGTGCACCCGATTCGCAATTCCCAAACCTTTCAATCTTTTGAGAGATGCTGTAAGTCGAGCTGTTCGTTGGAACGGTATGGAATTAAAAACCAAAAAAGAGATGGTCGGTAATGGATCTCAATTGTCAAAGGTTGTTCTTGAATTGGGAGATATGGAAGCTGGAGCTGAAGCTATTGGAGTCAAACAAGCAACCCAATTGGCAGCTCAACTTCTTCTCCAAAAAATGCATCCTGAACTGCCGACATATGGAAGTTTTTTGACATTGTATGGACGATTCGAGGACAAAAAACAACTAGATAACGCGAGAAGACAACATGAAGAGGTGAGATACGATGTGATCTTCTAGTTTCTTCAAAATTAGTATTTTTCAGGTCGTCCGCCTCCAAGATACTGGAAATCTTCTCCAGCCAAATACGAATGTTCTCGACAAACTGGCAAATGAAATGAGAAATATTTCTCTAATATATCCGCCTCGAAGATATCTTTATGGCCTAGAACCACAATCCAGTGGAATTAAAACAAAAACAGAAACAGCAACAACTCAAACGGATATTATTGATTATCAATTCATGATTCAACCCCATATGGTTCCTGTTCAACCACCATATGGATTACCCATTCCTCCTCTCCTACAACCATCAATGAGTTCACCTGCTTTTGTAGGAGCACCTCCTCAAGATTATTACTATTATCAACAGCCCTTCCAAAATCAACGAAATCCTCGCAAACGCGGTCATCCTACTACACCTCCATATCCCCATCCCGGACCCCCACCTCCTCCAAATGTTTGAATTTTACCTTTTCATTGATATTTGTTGTTTAAAGTCTCGAAATTTTCTTGTTCTCATTAATGTGTACCATATCCCTGCTCTTTCATGCTCTGCTGTTACTTTGCTAAATGTTGTTCTTCTTGTAGTTATTCAATTTCTAAAAAGTTTTTTTATATAAATTATGTTCGCATTATTCTGTGTTCCTTTATATTTGCCTTCTGCTCTTCTTCTGCTCTCTACGAACATCGAGAAGAAAAAGAGGAAGAGATAGAGGTTAGTCAAATAAATGATGAGGCAGAAAGGACGATGAACGGGTAAACATAACAAAACGGTAGGCCCTCTTGGTAAGAAGAATTGTTAGCCATCTCTCCCACTCTTCCATTGCCAGCTACTTTTGCAAGATGATTCCATATATGGAGGTCAATAGTCGAGAATTGCGTAACTATAAATGACCCGTTCTTCCGATATCACATTGCTAATAGGATTCTCCGATTCCTACCTCATATTTCTTATCGATTCATAAATGAATGCGAGAGTGGGAAGAGAGGAAAGAGATATGATGAGGTTGATAACGGAATCATTTGCAGAAGGTCATTCCCTTTCTCTCATCGGAACACATTCGTCCGATGTATAATTGTGGTCAATGTACTATACCTTTGTGATTATGACATATTCTTCGTTTGATGCCGTATTCTGAGCTTCGTTTTTTTTTCAAAATTTCTGTTCACAATTATTTTCACATTCCTTGTTCTTTGCATCTGAATGCGAATCATGCTAACCTCCATCTCAACTAATGATACACCGTAAACCCTCTAATAGAACACCACTCCTAACTTTTAGCTTTGAGCCTTTTATCTCGGTTCCTGTATAAGACATCAAAAAGTGGCCAACTGATAAAATATTGTTGATATTATGATGAGCATTTTCTCAGTTGACAACTTTTTAATATCTTTCACAGGAACCGAGATAATTGAGCTTGAAGTGGACGGTTGGACTGGGGTGCTATTACAGAAAATACGGTAGTTTTTGTGGGAAAAATAATAGTTTCAAGTTACTTGGCATATATTCTGAATTCTGTTATCCTTGATTAGTATTCATTATCTCTTATTTCTCCGAAAGCAGTTTTTTTTCAAATATTGGGAAAAGGATTTAGTTATTCGAAGCTCTTCCTCATCTGATTTTCTCCGTCGATTTCGAAGTTTCAACTATATTTTAGAGCAAAATATTAGAAATCCTATCTTGATATTTGGCTGAGATGCTCTACAGTTCTCAAATATACAAGTTTTATAATTTGATTCTTTTTAGAAATTATTTCCTATTTACCGTAAAACCTATAATAGAAGGTACCAGTTGACATATTTATAATATCTCTCATAGGAATCGAGATGATTGAGGGCAAACTTGAAAGTGTGTACGCATTGCTATTACAGGCTTCGCGGTATTCTGGTATTTGTAGAATGTTTCAATTTCTCTACATTTTTTGTTTATCAGAATTCCTCATGAAAGCCGTATATCAAACTTTTAATTTGTAATTTCTCGACTCCAAGCTTTCCCCATCCTACAAAGCTGAACTATCGTATTTTTCTTATATTTTCAAGTTTCCCTCCAACCCTCAATACATTTAATCACATTACAACGCACCGTACTCTCTTCTTCTCTTCTCCTTTTAACTCATATCTGACTGGTCATTCACACAATATTTGTCTACTTCCTACCCTTTTGACCGATGCTTTTTGCTCCAAAAGTTTGCGTAAGATTAGAAAACAAGAGAAGGAGGTGGTTCTAATGCTCTCGTAGATTGCCCCTCTTGACTATTACGATTTCCTTCCTCAACTGATATCAAATTCAAAGTTTTCGATTCCAGATTTCTTCTCATGAGACTCTTGCTGGGTCTTCTAGCTGTGAGCAGCGCAGTGCTCGCAGCTTGGAATACTTCAGACGACGCGTCAATATGGGAGAATTATGTTGAAGACTCCAACTATCACGAATTTATCAGCACTGAAAGTGGTAGGTTTGTTACTCCTTCGACGGGAGTGTACCCCATATGTATGCTACCCTTTAATACTCCAAAATTAAAAAATCAAAACTCCAAAGGAGTCTTACTCAATTAAACTGAACCAATTTTAGAGCGAGGACTGTTCCCAAATATTTTCAATCTCGCGACGAATTCATTGATTATGTCAACATCTACATGTGGTCAATACTCAACAGAAGAATACTGTAAGCTGGTAGAACATGTCCTACTACGAAAAACGACCAATACTCAATCTCCTCAATGTGATATTTGTGATGCAAATAACGTTCATAAAAGGCATCCGATTGAGTATGCAATTGATGGAACAAGACGGTGGTGGCAATCTCCTTCGCTTGCAAATGGATTAGATTTTGAGAAAGTGAACATCACTATTGATTTGAGACAAGAATATCAGGTTGCCTATGTTATCATCAAAATGGGAAATGCTCCGAGACCTGGTACATGGGTTCTCGAAAAGTCGTTAGATGGAGAAAATTACGAACCATGGCAATATTTTGCCATGCAAGATGCTGAATGTATGAGACAGTTCGGAATCCCAGCCACCACTGGAGTTCCACGATTCCAGCGAGATGACGAAGTGCACTGTACGTCTGAATACTCGAAGATCACACCATTGGAGAATGGAGAGATTCACACTTCATTGGTGAATGGAAGACCTGGAGCCGAGAAGCCGAGTCTTGAGCTACAAAAATTCACAAGAGCAAGATTCGTGAGATTAAGACTTGTTTCTCCAAGAACACTCAATGCAGATTTGATGATTATTAACAAGAAGTCACATTCTCTTGATAAATCAGTTACTATGAGGTTGGTTAATTAGAATCATTAGAATTTTGAATATTTTTTTTCAGATATTTCTATTCAATTTCCGATATTTCAATTGGAGGTCAATGTATTTGCTACGGGCATGCTGAAAGCTGTCCCAGTGATCCTGTGACAGGAGTGAGTTTAATCAATCATTTCAGGGATGATCTGAATGAAATTCTGAATATCTAAAAGTTTTCTGAAAATAAATCGGAATGAAATTCCGGTCGGAATATTTCCGATTGTTTCATTCGGAATTTGAGATTTTTGGACTACGATATGTTCAAAGACGCTTGCGTTTTCAAAATCTGTTTGTCCATTTTTCGCGCTTCGTGACCGGAAAGTGGGATTCCGAAAATCCGGAATTCCGAAATTTTTGAACTCAGAATATTCTCAATTTCCGAAATTTTCGACATTGCAGAAAACTTTCGAAAATGCAAAATGTCATTCCGAACATCCCTGAATCGTTCTCAAATCTCACCTTATTGTAATTTTTTCAGCAATTCAAATGTGAATGTCGTCACAACACATGTGGTGAATCCTGCAACCGTTGTTGTCCTCTTTTCAATCAACTTCCATGGAAACCTGGAACGAACTCTCATCCAAATGTCTGTCAACAGTGTCAATGTTTCAACCATGCGCATACTTGTGTCTATGATGAGGAATTGGACAGAAATAAATGGTCGATTACTCCAGAAGGTGTTTACGAAGGTGGTGGTAGATGTTTGGATTGTACTCACAACACAGAAGGATTCAATTGTGAACGGTGCAAAGATGGGTACTACAGACCTTCTGGAATGTCCCATTATAGGTAAGAATTACAATATTTAACACAAGTTTCATTGATACGATGTTCAGAGAAGACGCATGCCGAACTTGCGAATGTGATCCTGTTGGAAGTGTTTCCGATGCTTGCGTTCGAGATGATCAAAGCGCAGAAAACGGACAAAAACCAGGAGATTGCATCTGTAAACCTGGATTCGGAGGAAGAAGATGTGAAAGATGCGCTCCAGGATACCGTAACCATCCCACCTGTGAACCTTGCCCGTGTAATCGTGCTGGAAGTGTTAACTTTGATACTTGTGATGGAGCAAGCTGTCAATGTAAAGCCAACGTTGAGGGAATCTACTGTGATAGATGTAAACCTGGAACAATTCATCTCTCTGCTTCAAATCAATTTGGTTGCCAATCATGTTTCTGTTTCGGATTGACAAGTACTTGTACTCAAACCGAGTGGAATACAGCTCAAATTACCAATAATGTTGGATGGAATTTGACGGATTTGACCGGAGGGAAAGATGTGAAACCAGAAGTGGAGAATGGAGAAGTGTTGATGTTCAATGCAAATCAAAATCAAGATCGTAGTTTGTATTATTGGAAGGCTCCGGAAAGTTTCAAGGGGAATATGTTGAACAGCTATGGAGGATTCCTTCACTACTATGTCTATTACGTTCCGACCGAACAAGGTGCTTCAGTACCGGTTCCAGATGTTTCTATTGAAGGAAACGGAATTAAGGTTGAGTATTACTCAAGAATCGAATTCCTTCCAAGAGAGAATATGACAGTTACAATTCCAATTCGAGAAGGTAATGGATGGTATAATACTGCAACTAGGAACACAGTTGATAAAGCGGATCTGATGCGAGCACTGGCTCATGTTGATAAATTTATGGTTCGAGCAATGTATCAGCAGTTACAATTACAATCAAGCATCTTTGGACTATCATTGGATACTGCTGTCCCAGCTCCAGACGAGATTGTTGAAGAGGATAACTCTCTTAGTGGACTCAGTTATCACAGTCAAGATACTCTGATGAGAGGAGTCGAAGTATGTGAGTGTCCAGATAATTTTGCTGGAAACAGTTGTGAATCATGCAAAAAAGGATACAGAAGAGTGAATAATCAATTGTACGGTGGACGATGTGAGAAGTGTAACTGTGAAGGACATTCAGATGATTGTGATCCATTTACTGGAGAATGTTTCAACTGCCAACACAACACCACTGGAAGCAGATGCGAGCTTTGTAAGCCTGGATATTATGGAAACCCATCGGACGGAGGAGAGCTGGGATCTTGTATGCCGTGTGAGTGCAACAATCATTCTGACGTATGCATGCTCACTGAACTGATCGTGGCTGGAGTTGCCGCTGCTAACCAAGATGATTTCGTCTGCACAAACTGTTCATTGGGACACGAAGGAAACAAATGTGAGCAGTGTTCAGATGGATACTTTGGAGATGCAATTAATGGGGAGTGTGAGGAATGTATTTGCAATGGGAACATTGATAAAATGGCTATTGGAAATTGTGATCCCAAAAGTGGAAAATGTCTCAAATGCATCCATCATACGACTGGAGATTCCTGTGAAGTGTGCAAAGAAAACCACTGGGGAAATGCTCAACAACACACTTGCAAACCATGTGGATGTCATACTCAAGGATCAGTGAACTCCCAATGTAATGAAGAGAATGGAGAATGTGAATGCAAGGAAAACTATATTGGAAGCCAGTGTGATAGATGTAAGGAGAATCATGGAGACGTGGATAATGGATGTCCAGCGTGTGATTGCAACGAGACCGGAAGCATAGGAACGGATTGTGACCAAGTCAGCGGACAGTGTAATTGCAAGCAAGGTGTATTCGGAAAACAATGTGATCAATGTAGACCTTCCTATTTCAACTTCACCGATGCTGGATGTCAATTCTGTCACTGTAACATTTATGGATCAATTGAAGATGGAAAATGTGATCAAGCTAGTGGAAAGTGTGAATGTCGAGAAAACGTCGAAGGAACAATGTGTGAAAAGTGTGCCGATGGATATTTCAACATCACCAGTGGAGATGGATGCGAGAATTGTGGTTGTGATCCAACAGGATCTGAAGATGTTTCCTGCAATCTGGTAACTGGCCAATGTGTCTGCAAACCAGGTGTCACTGGTCTCAAATGCGATAAATGCCTTCCCAACTTCTACGGTCTTACCAAGGAAGGATGTACCGAGTGTGAGCCATGTCCTGCTCCAGGTCAAGTCTGTGATCCTGTGGATGGAAGCTGTGTTTGTCCACCGAATACAGTCGGAGAAATGTGTGAGAACTGTACAACAAACGCATGGGATTATCATCCACTGAAAGGATGTAAACTCTGCGATTGTTCTGATATTGGAAGTGATGGAGGACAATGTAACACGCTCACTGGGCAATGCAAATGTAAGGAAGCATATGTTGGTTTGAAATGCGATCTTTGCACCCATGGATTCTTCAATTTCCCGACTTGCGAGCCATGTGGATGTAATGCAGCTGGAACTGATTCATTGCAATGTAAGGATGGACAGTGCCTTTGCAATGAAATGGGAGAATGTCCTTGCAAGGTAAGTATTTTTTTTATTTGGTAAAACTTTAATTTCATACTACTCTATGCATACACCATACTTGAAATAGTTTCTGTAGGATCATAGTTTTTGGATCAACTGAGTTAGATATAACAGAAACTCTACAAGTACTATAAAAGGATGCTATTTGGAAAACTGGATCTTGTCTATGAACTAGTTTAGTTGATTCAAAAACTTATGATTCTAGAAGAAACTATGGCATACACCCCATTATCAGAGATTATACTACTCTTTTCCAGGAAAACGTACGTGGTCAAAAGTGTGATCAATGTGCTAAAGGTACAATCAGTTTGGATGGATCCAATCAAAAAGGATGTACTGAATGTTTCTGTTTCAATCGAACATCAACATGTGAACAATCAAATCTTGTTTGGCAACAAATGTATTCTGAAGACCGACGAGCACTATTCCAAGAGCCATCCGAAGTTTTCTCAAGGAAGCACAACATTAAAATTTTGAAAGTGAGATTTATCCACTCTAACCTAGTTATTTTTTTCCCTTTTCAGCAAAGTCCATCCCATTTCAACAGCTGGCGAACTGACGAAACTCCTCTCTATTGGCCGCTCCCAACTACTATGCTTGGTGATAGAACCACGAGTTACAATGGATTTTTGAGATTCAAAATTTGGAATGAAGACAACAGAAGAGGACTTCATGGAGTCCGACCTGATCAACGATATTTCCGATACTTCCCACAAGTCATCATTGTTGGAAATAATAGAATTGAATTGGAACATATTCCAAACGAAATCAATGACGATGGAATTTATAAGGTAGGAATTCTAAACATACTAAACAATTCATATCACGAATCTATTTCAGATCAGAATTCATGAATCAGAATGGCGTGCCCGGCATTCACCTGAATTGTCTCTAACCCGAAAACAGTTGATGATTGCTCTTCAAAATGTTCAAGGGATTTATGTTCGAGGAAGTTACAACTATCCAGCTGAAGGCGATGCCATCAATATCCAAGAAATTTCCCTAGATGTTGCTGTTTCTGAATCAAAAATTGTTGCTGGTCTATCTGCATCCAAAGCGATCGGAGTGGAAACTTGTTCCGGATGTCCGCAGGGATATTCTGGATTGTCTTGCCAGAATCCAGATGAAGGATATTGCAGAAAGAAGCATCGGGATTATTTGAACCAAGCCGACGATCTTGCATTGATTGGATGGAGTGAACCATGTTCTTGTCATGGACACTCCCAAACATGTAATCCGGATACTTGTGTATGCACTGATTGTGAGAACAACACCTTCGGAGATTTCTGTGAGCATTGTCTTGCTGGTTACATCGGAGATGCTCGAGAAGGCGGAGCCAACGCTTGTACAAAGTGTGCTTGTCCTCTCGTCGAGAACTCATTCAGCGATTCCTGCGTCCCAGTTTCTCATGGAAGAGGATACATTTGTGATGCCTGCAAACCCGGTTACACTGGACAATACTGTGAAACTTGTGTGGCTGGATATTACGGAGATCCACAACATATTGGTGGCACATGCACACTTTGTGATTGTCATCCAGATGGTTCACTTCATGGAGCATGCAATCCGCTGACAGGACAATGTGAATGTAAACCAGGAGTCACTGGAAGAACTTGTTCAATGTGTCAAGAGAGACATGCTTTCATCAATAGAGTATGTACTTCTTGTGATCAAGGATGTTATCTTCCATTGATGATTACAATGGATGATATGGAAGAACATCTGGGACGTCAGAACTTCTCGGGATTGAAGCCAATACCATGGAAAAGAGTATGGAGAATTGGAAACGAATCTCAAGATTTAGCAGCATTTGTTGGAGGAATCGACAAAGACGGAGAGATTGTTAAAGATAGTAAATGGGCAAAAGATGCATTTGGACTACTGGATGAGGTCAATTTCCAAATGGGAAGATCCGATAAATCTGCAATTTCCATCAAACAATTCACCGAACTTGCTGAGAAACTAATCCTTGATTCTCAAATTTATTACGCTAACGCATTCAATACCACCAACTTCCTGAAAATGTTTGCGGAAAATGGAGCCACAACTGTAGGAGGAGCAGCCTTGGATGGAATGTTGATGGAAGCAGAAGCTCATTTAAATGCGACTGTTGAGAGAGGAGAATACATTGAGAAGAGACATAATAGAGCTCAACAAGAACATCAGAAAGCGGAAGAATTGTTGAAATTGGTAACTGCTCAGAAGTTGAACGAGACGATTTTCGAGGATCTCAAGAATCGGATTGACGTTTTGGAACAGTGGATGAACGATTATAGAGAGTCCATATACGATGTGGCGAAGAAAGATACGGCTGATGCCGAAAGAATGAGTTCTGTGGTTGGAAAGAGAATTGATCGATATAAAGAAGTGTCGGATGAGATTGAAAAGTTGAGAGTGGAAGCTGAGGATCAGATCGCCTTCTCGAGAAATTCCATCGAAAAAGCAAGATCCGAAGAATTGATGAATATGGTCGAGGATAAGGAAAAGATCAATATGACTTTGGCGGAACTTCCGGAAATGGNTGAGAAGTGTCAGAACATTACTTTACTGTAAGTTTTTACTTTGTGACCTTCCAGGATCCAACAGTTACCGTAAAAACTATATTAGAAAGACCTAATCAATAGAAGAGCTCCTCTAACAGTAGGCCCTTTTAATCCAAGTTTTACGGTAATATTCACTTCATATTAGTAAACATCTAGATTTAAAATATTCAATTTTTCAGTTATTCGCAACTGATCGATGAATACGACGAAGAATATGTGCAAGCATCCAACCGACATGCTGCTGAACTGGAAATCCAAGCCCAAAAGATTATGGACCGTTTCGTGGATACAAGAACAGAAACTGAAAATCCATTGAAGGCATCTCATGCTTATGAGAATATCCTTGAAGCTCTTAAGAATGCAACAGAAGCTGTTGATTCTGCTGCTGAAGCTTCTGAAGCTGTATCAAAGATCCTGGGATCAGAATCTGGAGAATCTAACGAAGAAAGCCTTACCAGTCAGTTGGCAAGGCTCAGAAACGAAAGTTCAGTTGATGGCGTGGACACGAAGAGTGTAACTGAAAGTGAGGAAGAATTGAAGAAGGAAATCAACGAATTGAAGAATCGATTGGGATATTTGAACGAATTGAAAATTGATATCATCAAGAGGCTTGGAGTGATTAAAAATGAAGCGTCGTCCTGGGATGATAAACACGATCGTATGCATTCTGTTCTGAAGAACGGAGCGAAAACAGCCCATGAACGATCTGCGAATGTGAAAAAGGAATCTGAAGCAATCAAGACCGAAATCACCGCCGTGAAAGCTGAAGTGGAGAAGTTGATGAACAGTACTTCAAGTGGTGTTCAGGAAGATAAGGAGAAGATCAGAGCATCTAGAACTGGAGTGGAGTACAATGCACAACAACTCAACAAAGTTGGAAAATTGAGTGCTGCGAATCAAGGAAGAGCTGATAAGATGGCCAGAAACATTGCTTTACTCAAAGACAAAATCGAGCAGACAAGAGAAAGAGCATACCAAATCCGTCTGTCTCTGAACTCCGGAGAACGAGGACTCTGCAAAAGATCGTACATCTCGCCAGTAACTCCATCTCCAGTCAATACTTTCCATATAACATACCGTCCTTTGCAACGTGTTTCTGATGCAGTTGTGCTTGTGAGCAAAACCAAAGGAAGGAGAACTCAAGCATCTGAGTATGTTGCTGTTGAGATTCGTGACCAGAGAGTTGTTGTTCATTGGGATATTGGAGCTGACAAGAAAATGATCACTAACAGTCATCCGATGAATTATATCCCATCTAATGACAGAGTCACTTGGTATCACATCGATATTCTGAGAATTGGAAATGCAGTAAATCTTACTGTAGCTCTCAAGGAAAGCTATGATGGAGGTTTCAAGCCACGCGGAGCTCCTGTATCGGTGTTTGTTGGCAACTCGAAGGATAGCAGCTCTATCTTCAACACTATTCCTGGAGAAACTACAATTGATGTTGGAACGGATGAGGCAACGTCTTCTGAAATCGGATTGATCACTCATAAATTCAATGGAATCGTTGGTGGATTACGTATCGATGGAACTCCATTGCCTCTCTGGTCGTTTGAATCAACGACTGGAGAATGCGAAGGAGCCACTGCCCCACCGAAAACTTCTCAACGAGGGTACTTGTTCAGAGATGGATTCGCTGAAGTATCGATGTCAGTTTCTGAGAGAACCATGTCCGCAATCACAGTCGTCTTTAATGCATTCTCTCCAAACGGATTATTGTATTTCCGTGGAAGTGAGAAGAGTTCAGACTTTGTTGCAATTTATTTGAATGATGGAAGAGTCGTATTCAAGATCAATTTGGGAGGAGGATCTAGTGCAGAACTGGCGTCCCAAAATATCTATAATGATGGAAAGGAACACACAGTGAAGGCAATTAGAACTGGAAGTGAAATGTATCTTCAAGTGGATTCAGATGCCGATAGATTCAATACAGTGATAACTGGAGAGAACACTGCATTGAACATTGACAATGAGCAGCATTACGTGGCTGGCGTTCCAATGACTCTGAACAAAGAAGTATTTTCTGACTACTCCATCAATTGGAATGGATTCATTGGATGTATTCTAACTGTGAAGCCTTCTCAAGTTGGAGAACTCGACTTGGATCATCCTGAGCAATCACAAGGAAAATCTGAAGGATGTTCGTTCAGTAATAGATCTACTGATAAAATCATTGGATTCCCGAAACCAGGATATCTCATTGCAAAGGGAATTTCGATTGATAATAGCTCAACATTCTCATTCTCCTTCCGAACTCGAGAAGAAAATGGAACACTCATTTATCAGTCATCAAAACTTCAAAAAGTATCAAAGAGGGATGTCGAATCAGATGGAAAAGGATACATGGCATTCTATTTATTCCGTGGATACCTAGTTCTTCATTTCGGAAAAGATGCTTCATCGAGAAAAGAAGTCGTCACTTTCCGATCAACTCATCCATACAATGATGGACAAGTCCACGCTGTTTTCATGTCAAGAAACGGAAAAACGTAAGCTGAAAAACACAAGACAACTTTCTCTTTGTTCATTGTTTTATTTTTCAGAATTTCGGTATATGTAGACGACAAAGAAATCGGAGAGAGTCAAACACTTTCCGACGAATCTTCAGTTGGCACTTCTTCAGGACTTTTGGTTCTTGGTGGATTCAGTGATGATCTTAAACCACCAAATGACGAAATTCCAATTTCGTCATTCTTCATTGGATGCATTTCTGATGTTCTCTTGAATCTTCAACCGGTTTCATTAACTCCGGAGAAACATAATGCTCAAGTTGGAATGTGTTCAAAGGATGAGAATCATAAAATGTCCCCGATGGATGATCCAATAGATGGAGATGGACACAATGGTCACAGGAAGTCTTCAAAACTTAGCTTCGAAGCAATGAATCGGAACTATTATGGTGAGAAAATTTATGGGTCCCATTTCAACGTCATATTTTCAGAAGTATCAACACAATCCTCTCACTTAGTTATGAATCGCGATGGGGAAGAAGAACAAAACCAGGGAGAGAAAACTTGTGAAACTTCGATTGGATCACTTCGAGGAGCCGTCAGATATGGGCTTTCGAAATCTTCTCACAGTCGAATTAATTTCGAAGCTCCATATCCGAACATCACAGAGTAAGTTCTCAAGACATTGGCTCTCAATCCAGATATCTTTTTTGTAGCTTCACTATAAAACTGTCTCTGCAAACTGAATCTTCAAATGGAATGATTTGGGTCTGGGCAAACTACAAAAACTACACTCGTTACATCTTCTTGGATTTGATTGATGGATTCGCGACTCTCGAGATCAAGGGACACAAACAGCCGAAAATTCTGAAACATTTGGGACGTCGTCTAAATGATGGACAATGGCACGATGTGATGATTGAGAAGAAGAATAGGTCGTTGAAGCTTCGAATTGATTCATTAGAAGCAGTTGAGATGAATGACTGTCCTACTCCGAAAGTGATGAAGAAACGAGTTTATGTGGGTGGTGTCATTTCAAGACACAGAAGGCAGTTCGGACTGACAACTCCAGGATTCGATGGATGTATTCGAGATTTTGAGGTATCTAGATTCGCGAAAATCAGAATGAAACGCATTTATTATTTTGCAGATGAATAATAAAATTTACGAACACTTGGATGATCCATCAACTTCGAAAAATGTGATGCCTTGCGCCAAAGCATGCAAACTGAAAAGATCGTCAATTTTGAAGAAAAAGCGGGGAGCTCCAAACAGAAAATCTAACCAGAACTGAAAAATGCTATTATATAACTTGTCACAATTTATACTTCGATTAAGAATCTCAATTTTGTGATTGCCATTCGTTTTTTTTAAATAAACTATTTTTAAAGTATTTGCATTCACCCAGTCAAATTTTTGGTTTTACAATTTGGAAAATGATCTTTCATTTTTCATTTAATTTATAGGCCGTTCCATTTTTTTAGTTTTGCTTGAAATATTTTTCATAAAATTTCAAGGCAGGAATAGAAACCACAAAATATATTTTCCAAAATGAATAAAAAAGGTTTATATTTTATAAACTACATCTTGTGATCAATTTTCTAGATGAATGCTCGGAAAATAGCAGAATGACCTTTTCGTTTCATTCAAAGTACTTTTATACTTTCAACAGTTCTTTTGTTCTATTAATATTTTCTGTATTCGTAAAAAATTGTATTATTTTTATTATCGATGTCCAAGAAATACTCTCTAACCTTCTATTTTTCAGACAACAATAATAAAAATAGTGTTTGCCGAACATCCCGTGCATCTAAACGCAAATTTCATTCTAACTTGAACATATTTTCAGGTTACGATAGTTGTTTTTGGGGGACCGTTGGTCACGGCCACCGGGACGAGATGAATGCTTCGACTTCTATATATAGATAGAAGACAGAAAAAAAAGTTCGCATTAATGATTCAGATTGAAAAGCGCGCATTACGATGGTATATTCGGAATTAGATCTAATTCGTTCGTAATTCATTCGGTGTTCGTTCGGAATTAGATCAGCTAAATTCTGTATTAGATCTTGCCACGTCTAGATATGAATGAACTCAGATCTAATTCCGAATAAACTCAGATCTAATTCCGAATAAACTCAGATCTAATTCAGAATAAACTCAGATCTAATTCAGAATTATCATCTGTGGTCGTTCTTCTCGCGGTAGTCTTTAAAATTAGGAGTTTGTTGATTCGCAGTTTTTCTAACAGTTTTAAATCAGGCCTGTGCGGCAACAAAATTTTTTCGGCAATTCGGCAACTTTTTCTTCGTTGCCGATTTCGGCAAATCGGTAACAAAAATTCGGCAATTTCGGCAATCGGCAATTTGTTGCCGCGCAGGCCTGTTTTAAATATAATAAATCTGGACAAAAATATGAAGTTAAAAGTAGAAATCCGATGGTCATTGCACTTTAAAAGGTCTGACTGTCTGAATTTGATCAAAAATAATCTTATTAACACAAATAAATGGCATCTGGTTTAAAAATTCTGATCATGCTTGATCATACAAGTGTCCTGGAAAAAATGTTATCTCAATAAACAAAGTAATCTGGATTTTTTTTATTGTTGTTCTAATTACAAAAATTGCGGACGTAGTATGTTTTCTTGTACCTTTTTGCAGTTTTGTTTTTGAGCTTTCGTTTCTTACACACGGGGGTAAAATCGGGTACATGGATTTGAATCGAGATTTCCCGCTTTTTTCAGTCGCGAGCGGTCGAAAATTCGCTGCGTAGCGACTCATGTAACGTTCTGGGGTTATTCAGGGAGTCGGCAAAAAAAGGAAAAAAACTCCGC
>NC_013489.2:15445412-15455979 GCF_000004555.2 Caenorhabditis briggsae | reverse complement strand
TTTTTTGAGCTATAGAACTCCTAGAAATGTCAAAAACTGAAAGAGGAGATAGATTTTTTCTGTAAAAAACGTTCAAAAATGACCATTTTTGACATTTTTTCTTCCTGAAAACGACCATACATGAATCTATAACCACTAATTAATTTTTTAAGAATCATTTGAATCATCTTGGAACTCCACAAAATCAGATAAAAAATTCTGAAATTATGGTTTTAGACCTGCAATTGTGATCGCGCCAAACTTTTTTCTGTAGATCAAAAATTAATTAGCAGTTCGGAAATGTTCTGTGGGAGAGCGTGCTTCGGAATATATACATTTCTGAGATCTTATTCACCGAACGAAGAAAATTGATAGTATGCAAAACTCACAAATTTTGGTGAATTCGGAAACTCAAAAATTTTGAAATTAGAAATGCAATTGTAAGGTACAGTAAGCGGAAGCCAGGAGGTTGAGCCCCCGACAGGGGGGCGTAAACCGACTGGTCATATCCAAATTAGTTGGTTCAAAAAATATTGATTATAAAGGAAATAGGCAGGGCCTGCGACGGTTTTGGAACTTTTGAATTTTAAATTTGAGTTTTTGAAGTTCGAAAATTCGATACAGTTCTGGATCCTTTTAGAACGAAAATGCCCTCTACTCACGATTTGTAGTCTCCATTGCTGACACTTAAAACTCTCAGAGACCATCCATTCAATATTTCCACTCTCTTAAACTCACCAACACGAATCGAACGCTCCTCGAAGTGTAAGAAGTCTCTGGAAGTTTTGAATTTCATTTTTTGAAAAGTTCGAAAACCGCGCCCCGTTATCTTTCAGAAGTTCAGAATTTTGGATTTTCAGAATTCATGAATTTGCAAATATCAGACTCGCAAAATTCCAGAATCTCTGAATTTCAAAATGTTAAAATTCGTGAATTGCTGAGGCTCAGAATTTTGAAGTTTCAGAACTTCAGAATTGCGAATTTTCAGAAATATCAGAAATTCAGAATTTTAGATTTTCAAAATTTTGGAAATTCTGAATTAATGAGTCTCAGAATCTCGAAGTTACAGAATTCAAGACTTCTAGAATCAGAATTTCAGGACTTTAAATTTTTTCAAGATTTTCAAAATTCAGAATCTTGGAATTTCAGGTTTTTAGAATTTCACATTTTCAGAATCTCAAAATTTTGAAATTTCAGAATCTCAGAACCTTAGATTTTCAAATTATTAGATTTAAGAATTATTAGAATTTCAGAATTTCACATTTTCAAATTCTCAGAACAACAGAACTTCGGAATCTCAGAATTCCACTTTCAGTCAGAATTTCAGATTCTCAGATTTTCGAAAAAAAACTCACTGATTTCTCGGGAACACAAAATCCCCTCCCAACGCATCATATTCTGGCTCTGTGAGCAACAAGATAACACATTTGACACGTTGCTCAATAACCATTTGCCAAAAGTCCGCCGCTGTCTCAACCAATGGAAATTGGGTCAAAATTGCGTTTCTCTGATTGGACAGCTCCACAAAACTAGCATGGATGTACGTGGAATCAGAGAGAGTGACACGAGAATGATCGAGACAGACGACGTCGGCGAATCGATTCTTCTCCATGTTCTCCACGAAATTGTGCTTGGTGACGTGAGGTGGAATGTAGCTGGCCACTTGGTGGAAGTCATTCTGAACATTTAAATGAAAGACAAAGAAAATAAAAGAAAATTCGCTTTTAGTCGTGATCTTTATATAAGTAGCCACCACTCGCTTCGCGCTCGCTCACCATCGCCATCCTTGCATCCTCCGCCACAAATCGTTTCGCCAGACCCAACCATTTTTGCTTCTTCTCCTCATTGTTACTATCATCATCCTTCTCCTTCTTTTCTTCCTTTTTCTCTTCTTTCTTCTCTTCTGGAACATTCTTCTTCTCCTCCTTTGTCTCTGATTCTTCCTTTTTCGACTTGATCTTCTGCTTATCTTCCTTATCAGTTTCCTTCTCTTTCTCTTTTGAACTTTTTGGTTTAACCGGAACCTTATCCGGTGAAACCGGTTCTTTAGAAAGAGGTTTTGTTTTATCAAAGTTTTTGACTAGCACAATCTCGCCCAATTGCTCATTTGGCACCGGAGCCAACGGTTTGACCACTTTGCTACGTGGCTGTTTCTTGGTGGTGGTTTTGGACTTTTTGTGGTGTTTTTTAGCAGAGGATCTCTTCTTCTTCTTGCCACGACAACACAAAATTCCAGTCTTTTTGCTTTTTGAATGCGATTTTTTGTGGTGCCGATGATGTTTTCTTTTCTTTTGTGGAGTCTTTGACGGCTTCACAACTTCTCCTTCCATATTGCCTCGGTGTTTTTTCCAGTTTTTTGTGACAATTTACTTGTGAGAAATAACTGTTTTTGCATGCTCAACTCCCCTTCTAAAACTCATTTTCTATCACGCCAACCTAACCTAAATTCAAACTCGCGCGCTTCGGCTTCACACCGTCTGCAAGTTTGCGCCGCGGTGTTTGCACACTGTCTGCGCCTCTCGGATTTGCATGGTCTTTTTGTTTTGGCGCCAAATGTTGTTTATGTAAACAATCCGGAAAAATAATTGAAATTTTTCCCCTAATTTTTTAGTTTTTTTCAAAACTTTGATGATTTTTTTGCAATTTTTTGAAGATTTTTGAATTGAATTAGGATAATACAGTGTGTGTGAAGGATTCTGGGAATCAAATTTCCGGAAAAATCTCAGAAATTTTTGGATTTTTTTCATAATTTCGGAAATCCCAAAAATTTTTCAGCGAATTTTAGGAAAATGAGTATGAGAAACATGAATAAAATGAAATTCTCAGAAATTTTCGAACAAAATTGGGGTTTGCCCTAAATTTTTATCAATTTTTCAGTGTCATTTTGATCAAAATAGGACTTTTTGGAATAATTTTTTTTTTCAATTTTAGAACTTTGAACACCATTTTTCGACAATTTTCTCACAAACTTTCGCCAATTTTCTCAGTTTTCTGCAACTTCTGAACAGTTTTTTCACCAATTTCACTCGAATCTCACTTGAAATTTCTCGATTTCCGCTGATTTTCCCATCACGATAGCCCCCGCTCTCCAATTATCACTCAAATTCCTTCCAGAAAATGCGCAAGCCGTGGTCCAAGACCTTCAGCTTTACTCCAAACTCAGCTACCGAGGATGCTGGCGTGCAGACCAGCACCATCACCAAGAAGCTCGAGCCACTGCTTCTCGAGGAGAACGGTCGCATCAGACCGGCTGTCGACACTGGCAACTACGTCTATTTGATGTTCATGATGTTCGGATTCGGTGCTCTTCTTCCATGGAACATGTTCCTCAACATCTCGCACGATGTGAGTTATTCAAATTCTTTGCTTTTCTAGATTTTGTTTACAGTACTACACCATGTTCAAACTCCGCGCTTTCAACGAATCCTCGAGCGCTACTCTCTTGAACATCTCTGACTCCTTTGGTTACTCCACGTGGCACTCTGAGAACTTCCAATATTCCATGACCATCTCCGCTCAGTTCCCTAACTTGCTCTTCAGCTTCGCCAACATCTTTTTGGCCACCAAGTACGGTTAAGGCTCTAATTTCCAGAATTTTTAAAAAGGAAATTTTCCTCAAAATCCGTGTATATTTTCCTTCAAAATTCCCATATCTTTCCAGAGGAGACCTCACCGGCCGCATGCGTCTCTGCCTTGCTGCTGTCCAAGCCATGGTCCTTCTCACCATCATCTTCATCTACGTGGATACCACTACCTGGACCGCGTCCTTCTATTATCTCACCCTCTTCACCATCTTCGTTCTCAACGCTGCCAACGGTCTCTTCCAGAATTCGTTGTTCGGTCTCGCCTCCTCGTTCCCATTCGAGTACACCAATGCGATTCTCATCGGACAGAACTTCTGTGGAACCGCTGTCAGTGTGCTCGCCATGTTCACCAAGGCAGTTTTCACCGAGGAAGTGCAGAATCGTGCTGCTCTCTATTTCGGAATCGCGTCGATCGCTATCATCGTCTGCTTCATTCTTCTCAATATCATCAAGAAGATGACCTTCTTCAAGAAGTACGACGTCGCTGAGGCCAATGCTTACGAGTTGAACCATGAGATCACCACCTGGGAAGATGTTAGAATTGCCTTCACTAGAGTCAGTACCCCCAAATAGAATTATCGTAATGAATTCTCGATTTTTTCAGAGCAAAATGCAATTCGCCAATATCTTTTTCCTCTTCTTCGTGACTCTCTCCTTGTTCCCATCCATCTGCATGTACGTTCGTGACGCTCCACCACCACTACCACACAATTTTCTGGTCTCAGGTATCAGGGAATCAGGTTTTATCTTTTAGTTAGGATGTGAAATTCAGAAGCCTACTTCATGGACGTTACCACTTTCCTCAACTTCAATCTGTTCGCTTTCCTCGGAAGCTTGACTGCTAACTGGGTCAGATTGGTAAGTTTTCGAAAATTTTCCAGAAAACATTGGTTTAACAAAACCGTAGCCTGATTCAATCCAACCCTTTAAAATCCCCTTTTCTCTTTTCAGTTCAGCCCAAAGAAAATCTGGATCGCCGTCGCCGTTCGTGTCTGGTTCTTGTTCTACTTCCCACTTGCCAACTACTTCCCAACCAATGTCGTCGATGGCCGTAACTTTCCCCCACTCTTTCCATCCACCTGGATGTTCGTCTTCAACGTCGCCTTGTTGGCCTTCTCCAGTGGATATCTCAGCTCATTGGTCATGATGTACGCGCCAAAGGCACACGAAGAGCCACGCATTCAGCGTATGGCCGGAATGATCGCCGCCTTCTTCCTCATCGCCGGAGTCGTCGCTGGTCTCAGCTTCTCCTGGGCCATCAAAGTTATCGTTGTGGGATTCTCCCAATAATTTGTCCCAAAACTTTTTGTTAAACTAGGTGCTACTTTTCTTTCAATTCATCGGCACCCCAATTTGTTACCATTGTTCTTTTTTGCTGTTCTTTTTTATCTTTTTTTTACCTTGTTCACCACCCATCATCATGCGGGACTCTTCACCCGCCCATTGTTACATGTTGTTGTTATTTGTGTGTGCGCTGGCGCCCCAATAAAATTGAAAAACGCCACCAGCAGTGTCTTCTTATCAGTACTCGCAACATTTTTTTTCTTATTTTCTTTTCTTTTTCTCTCCATCTCTAATGATTTCCTCCTTTCTACCCCATTCCATTCCTCCCCTTTTCGAACCTTCTTTCTTTTTCTCCCATTTCGAAAATGGGAAAAAGAGAGAGTTTAAAGACCCAGAGAAGTAAAGGAGAGCTCGTCCCGTCCTTCTCTCCTCCGGACACTACTATTTTCCCTCCTCTTCTTGCTCAGAGAGCACACATGTGAGTGTGCTCCCCGAGCCCAAAGTGTACACATGTTTACAAGCCCGGGACCAATTCCTTTTGCACTATATAGTGTTGAACTCAAAAATCTGTTAATTTTTCAACAAAAACAAGGAGGGTTTTTTCTTGTTTTTGTCTCTTTTTACAGCCTTTTTTATTGCGCCGTTTTTCTCTCAAAAAGTTACAAGTATTTTTTTTCTCCAACCAACCTCCACTAATCTCTTACTCTCTAATCGCTTCGTCATCATCCTTTCAATTTTTTGGGGGGTTTTTTGTGTCTCGTTTCACAATAGTTCTCTTGTAATATTTATGTTTGCCATCCCCACGACTGTTTTATCTAGGCGAAATTGGGAACAAGATATGTCAATAGCACTTACTTACTCTCTACAAAAGTGAACATTTTCTGGTGCAGAGTTGTTTGGTTTCAATTTCTCTTCTGTTTTGTTTGATTTCTAGGAGTTTCTAGGGGAAATTTTCTTTTTTTAAGACAAAAAATGCACTTTTTTTCTGAAAATGTCGATTTTCCGAAATTTTCGCCTAAATTTTGCCTCCAGATTTATCAAAATTTTCAATTTGAAAATCCAAAAATTCCTCAATCAAAAATTCTGTTTTAATGCCGCGGCACCTGCCGGAAAATTCAAAAAATTTCACCCAAAATCGACGAAAATCGCTTCAAAAACTTTGACCGCTTCGCAACCGCAACGCATCTAGAAGCATTGAAAATCGGCGCGAATACTGAAAATCGGAGGTGTCTCAATTTTTTATCAAAATTTTCTTGAGGAATTTCGATTCTTCTGGAAAACCTGAAAGTTTTTTGTCTTCAAATTTAAATTAATTAGAAAAACTTCAAAAATTGCAATTTTTCGATGATTTCCAATCAAAAACATGTTTATTTGCAATTTTCGGCTCAATTTGCATATACACAATATACATTTTGGTTGTTGTATCACCAACAACACTCATCAAATATTAATAAATTCATGAAAGTTGTGTATGTGCACCGCCCATCCAGTTCCTCTTTATTCGTATTGAATTCGGATCAGTTTTACATTAATTGTAAACATCGAAAACTGAAAGCTACTGAAATATTGCCAAAAATTACAAAATTCGGGTTAAATCCCATAGAAATGTGAGTATTTTTTTTAATTTTTAGAGAATGTAAATGCGCTCAATGGCTAATTTGTAGAGGGAGAAGAGCCCCTACTACGTCACTTTATGTGAGACATATCCTTTGCAACAAAAAAAATGCTTTCCTCCTTCTCCTCTATTTTTTCCTTTTCTTGCGCAATTCATTCCGCATCAATACATATTTTCTCTCCTCTCCTCCTCTCCAATGCTTCCGGTGTTATTTATTTCGATTTTTTGCTGATGCTGACGCTGTTTGCACCTTGTTTTCTCTTTTTCTCCTACACAAATACACTTTCCCTTTTTTCTCACCCATATTTATTTTCGCGCCTTTTGATGACACCCCGCCTTTTTGGTTCTAAAACGTTTTGAAATTTTTTGAGAATTTCAGCGAATTTTCCTGGAGTTTTGAGGTTATCAATATTTTTAAAGCAAAATTTCATCGTTTTCCCTTGTTTTTTTTATTGAAAAAGACTTCATTAACCGGTTATCTCTGAAATTTAATCAGAATGACCAATTAATACATTTCAGTAAACATGTTGGGGTTTTCAAAATTTTGAATTCTTAGCCAACTTGTTTTCGAGAATCCGACAATCCGAAATTTCCAGCCTGACAAATTAAGTTTCTCATGCCGAAAAGCCCGAAAATCACCGAAAATATCGAGAAATTCGCCCAAAATCCATTGAGATCGCTTCGAAAAATTGCGACCGCTTCGCTGCCGCAACGCGTCAAAAAGTATAGGAAAGCGGCGCGAATTTTAAATTCTCAGAGTTTCGAAACCTGAAAATTAATTTAGAATTTTCAGCCAATTTTCGAATTTCAGATTCAAAAATTGGAAAATCCTAATTTTCCCCATTGAGAATCTTTATTTTTAATGCCGAAAAGTCCAAGATTTTTATCGAAAACTCCATATTTTCACCTGAAAAACTGCGCCCGCTTCGCAGCCGCAACGCATCTGAAAGCATAGGGAAGCGGCGCGAATTTGAAATTCTCAACATCATCGGCCATAAAAAAAATCATTGGGAAATTGTCGATGTTTCTAGAAAAATCCCATTCCTCTGCTGATTCATCCATCTAAATATTATAAAATATCATGAAAACAATATCACATTAAAATTCCTTCTCCGCCCACGCTAACATCTAGCTGCTGGTATATTATTTATTCCATTCCATTTTCAAAACCATTCCAGAACATTTTTTCTGTAGAATCTAGAAAAAAAATCTGAAAATTTCTATCTAGAACATTTTTCTTCTTCTACTCTCACTGTAGAAGAATAATGTCAAGAGAAAAAGAAGAAGAAGAACGAAACGGTAAGTGTTTTGTTTTTCTATCAAATTGCGTTGTATAATAAATAAAACGGGCGGTCTCTCTCGCAATGTCCCTTTAAATCTCTCTTGACTAGTGGAGACTGGTTTATGCAAATAACCATCATCACTCAGTAGAAGGAGAAGAAGAAGAGGATGAACTAATTGGATCCCTATAGAGAAGAGAAAAAAATCAGACTAGTTCCCATAAAAAAGGATACGCCCAAAAACCTTTTTTGAAATTTGAAAAAAAAGCAAATAGGAAGGTGTTGGCACGGTGCCAAGAAGTCAAAAATTGGAATTTAGTTTTTTTGAGATTCTATGGAACTCTGAGAATCTAAAATTTTAAAATTCCACAGAAGTTTTTGAAGAATTTTTGATTTTCGAAAATCAGGATTTATTTGAATTTTGGTAAATCTTTTCAATTCGAAATCTGCTGTAATTTCGAAAGTTTTGAGATTGCAAAGATTCCAAAACACAAAATTTTGACTCCTGAGAATATTTCTAAAATTTCTGAAACCCATTAATTGAAAGATTCCCGGAAATCAAAAATTCCAAGAATCCACAAATTTAAAAACCCGAAATTTCACAAATCTCAGATTTTCGAAAGTTTGAATATTTGCTTTAAAAATCGAGATCCAGCAAATATCAAGGGATATCTTAGTGGGTGGATCTCCAAAAATCGACTTTTTCGGGTCTATAAAAATTTCGATTTTTCAATCTGTGATTTTTACGAATCCAGGATTTTTAATTTCTAAATTTTTATGAGTCTTGAATCTTTGAAATTTTCTGAAATATCTAAAACTTATTCCAAATATCTTAAAATACACGATTAATTATTTATTGAAAGATTAATTACTTATTGAAAGATTTACAAAAATCCACGAATCCACAAAGTTGAATATCCGAAATCTCTAAAATCTCAGATTTTCGAAAATTGGAACCTTTTCTTCAGAAATAGGGATATATCAGATTCCAATTAATTTTTTCTGAAAAAAGTGGGTTGAGCTGGAATTTATTATTTTTTTTTCGAAATATCCAAAATTCGACATTTCCGGATCCATAAAAATTCTAAAATCAGCAGATTCCAAATCTTGAATCTCATCCATCATATTCTTCAGTTGATATGTCAAAACAGGTGTCAAAATGATTGATGACGGTGTTGTTTCGTTATTGAGACATATGATAACATATGTGTCTTCTTTTTAAGCTACGTGGAAAGTTCTAGAATTTTAAAGTCTCGAGCAACTTGGAAGGATAGAAGATACCGTAAAACCGGTAATACAAGGGCCCCAACACTGTCAATTTTGAGCTCGATTATCTCGGCTCCTATGAAAGATAAAAACATTTTGTCAACTGGTAAAATGTTGCTGATACTATGATACAAAATTTATCAGTTAACAACTTTTTCCTATTTTTCAAAGTATCCGAGATAATTGAGCTCAAAGTTAACGGTTCGGCATGTATTAGAGGATATACGATAATCCAAAACCATCAGAAGCTAGATGAAAAATAGGAATTGCCACGTGGTTTCTATTCAGGAAGATTTCAAGAATCTGAATAGTGAAGGATATATGAGATTTGGTAAAAAATTCGAAAATTTTCAAACACTTTCTTGTTTACTGGATTTCTCATCTGACTCGGTTTTTCTAGCTTCAAAAAATTGATTTCAAAATTGTTGATTTTCACCAAAAACTTTTTTTTTGAAAACCTTCCAACTAATCCCATTGTCCTCTCTCCCCATCTCTCTCTCTCTCTCTCTCTCTCTCTCTCTCTCTCTCTCTCTCTCTCTTTCCTCTCAATGACAGTGTTGCCTACTTGGCCAGCGTCCTCTGTCACCTTCCCGGGCTCCGCCCACATTTTGCTGTTGCTGGTGAAAACCACACACACACACGCAACCAGTCACTGTCGCGTCTGTTTTTCGCGATTTGCCCTTGATCGAATAGTGTCTGGCGTCTCTCGGGGACCCATACACTATTTTTATGTGTGCTCTGTCTTTGTTTTGGGGGCGCTGGCCCCTCTGGACAACAGAAAAACCATCAAGGACACAGGCATAGTGCCATATGTTCGGATTGTGTCCGGCAGTTGGAGTGTCCGATGGGGAGTGACTCATACTCATTGATTCTGGAACATTCTAGGGTTTTCTTGGGATTTCTGGAAGCCATTCGATCATCTTGTAGTTTCTAGAACCTTCTATGGAAAGAGTGGTAAAAGATCCCTGGAAGATTCTGGAAAATCTTGGAAATCTAGGATCGTAGTTCCCAACCCTTCTAGAGCCTATCTAAAGTTTCTTGGCTAGCTCTGGAAGAATCTATATTTTTCTAGAGAACCTTCTGGAACACTAGGTAATTTTTTAAAGACCAGAAATCTAATGGTCTATAGGAACTCCTTTAGAAGTTTTTAGGGTTTTCAGAAAAGTTTTTAGAGCGTTTTATAGATCTAGAATACCTCATTTCTCATCAGGATGTTTCTAGAACCTTCCAGAAAATATAATTTAAAGCAGCTAAATTGGATATGATAGAACTCGACGAGTACTACAAAATGGTACTATTCGGGAAATTATATCTTGTCTATGAACAAAGTTACAAGCCAAAAATTCCTTTAAGTTACGCGGACGAAATGGCTTTGGAACTTTGTTCATGGGGTTATTCATGCAGCGAAAATATGTATTGAAATGCATTTCCGCGCCTTCGAAATTCAACGCATGAGCGTCGCGAAATGTATTTCAAAGAATTTCGCGACATATCTGTAAATGCATTTCAATACATCGCACTGGCGAGATATTTTTTCTGGAAAAAGGGATGCACCGTTC
>NC_013489.2:15409196-15444951 GCF_000004555.2 Caenorhabditis briggsae | reverse complement strand
ACAGTATTCCAAAGAGTCTTGATTCAAGCCGAAAATTCAAAAATCGCTGTCTCCCTAGTCATTTTAAATATATTACAACGCACACACCTTTTCCACTTTTAATTAGTGTCAATTAATTGCTTAATTACCGCCAATTAATTATCTTCTCTCTTCTTCTTCTACACCTCAAATTCTTCCCTCCAAAAAGCTGGTTCAACAATAAAACATTGTTTGTTCTCTTCTCTGATTTTTCAATTGGAAAAAAAAAATTTTCTTCTTCTTATTTTTTGCAACACCTTCCTCTTCTTCTTCTTTTTCTAAATTTCCTATAAGAAAAAGAGACAGAAAGATGGGCGGTATGTATGTATAGAACAGTGTAATGTAGAGGAAAACGCTTTATTTTGTTTTTTGTTGCCTTCTTCTTCTGCTTCTTCTTCTCCAGAGAAGAGGATTCTGGAGAAGAAGAAAAAATAGCCAACTGTTGTCATCCAATACCCCATCATCAATTGATGGGAGAGGGTATTTTCCCAACAACTTTTCGTTTTTATTACGATTTCTTCTTTTTGGAAAAAATTGTAATTTAGGCCTAAAATTTCAGATTTTCTGAAGAAATTTATTTATCCAAAAATTCAAGAGTGTCTTTTTTTGACTCAATTTTTAATTTTAAAAAAGACTTGGAATTTCTTCTTTGCTCTGTAAACCTAGGTTTCTATGGTTCCTATGGTTCCTATGGTATGGTTCCTGCCACGTGGCAAATACTGCAAATATCAGAAAAAGGTTTTTTGATCTACTTTTTTCTTGATCTACATAAACTTCTCAATTTTTTGAAATCTCTCTTGACCAATTTGTGCTCTACAATCATCTGAATCATCGTTGTTTTCCCACCACCAGCAACAACATATTTCTTTACTCTTTGTGTAATTTTTTATTGCCCTCTATCCCTCTTTCTTTCTCTATTCCATTGCTTTCTGACAGCTGGAAGAATTTATTACCGCCCCCTGACGGCTACTTTTCCCGGGAAAAAACCAGAAAAATGTCTGAAAATCCCCTTTATGTCTCTTCTCGCGCGTGGCGATGGGGCGCGCTTGCATTGGGCGCTACCAGAAATTTGAATTTTCCGACCTTTTTCACCGATTCTTCCTCAATTTTACCCAATTTAACCCGATTTTCAACTAATTTTTTCGAATTTTCAGAGCAAATGGGTACCGACAGAGATCCCGGAGACCAAAAACCAGCGACACCAGCGCCCCATCACAATCCAAAAATGCAGGTGGCCCAAGTGCTTCTTCCAGACGGAGTCAAGAAGGAGTTTGAGGTTAATGTAAGTGGAAAACAGGAAAATTTGGCTCAAATAATTGACGATGTGTTTCCAGAAAAATTCGGAAGGAGAAGCGCTTTTCCATCAAGTCACTCGTGACTTGTCAATCGAGGAACGCGAATATTTCTCACTGTGTTTCTATGATAAGGAGGAGGGAACGCGACACTGGTTGTACAATGACAAACAGATTGCAAAACAGATTAAAGGTACAGAGAAGTAGGCTAGAGAATATCTGGAAAATCTGGAACATTCGAGAAAAATCGGCGGGAAATGGAAAATTTGAGCTAAAAAAGAGATTTTTGAATTTTTTTCTGAAAGTTTCAGAAATATGGGTTTTGGCCTAAAATCAGGGTTTTCAAGTTTTTGCTGTAACTCTAATTCTCACATTCTGACCGAAAAAATTCTGTAAAAAGTCGGAAATATCTAATTTTTTTAAATTTGTTGTAATTTCAGAATTTTTGAAATTTTCGCTGAAAATTCCAAAAATATGGGTCGCTGTTGAAAGATCTGATTTTTCAGAATTTTTCTGCAATTCAAATGGTCAATATTCGACCGAAAAATTCGAGAAAAAATCAGAAAAATCAATTTGCTCACAATTTTCTGAATATTGCAACGTTTAGCTGAAATTTTCAGAAAATTCGGATTTTTTCTTCTAAAAACGCAAATTAGCTGAAATTTACAGAAGAAAATTCAGTTTTTTAAAACTTCAAGGGTTTTTTCTCCTAAAAACTTGAATTTCGTTGCAGGTCTCCCATGGGAATTCTCATTCGAGGTCAAATTCTACCCAACGACCCCAACAACAATTGTCGATGATCATGCTCGCTACTATCTTTTCCTTCAACTACGTCGTGATCTTCTGACAGGACGTCTTCCAGCCACACCAGAAACTCATGCTCTTCTCGGCTCGTTTGTCGCTCAAATCGAGTTCGGAGACGCGCCAGCACATATTGCCGATGAGTATGAGAAGTATATTGTGGGCGCGAAGCTGGTGCCATCAGCCAACGCCACACCGGAGACGTTCGCCAAGATTGCCGAGTTGCATCGAGAACTAAGAGGACAGACGACAGGAGAAGCAGAGTGTCTCTTTTTGGATCATTGCAAGCATTTGGCTCTCTACGGAATTCACATTTTCAAGGCTACCGTACGTATTTTTTTGCGATTTTTTACCTTTTAACCACTTTTAGAAACCTCTTGGTCCTTTGAAAATAGCTTTTTGCCCTGAAAAACAGGATTTTTTGATCACCAAACCCCTCCGAACTCCCTAAAGACCTATTTCCAGGACAAAGACAAGAAGCCAGTGGACATTGGCGTCGGCGCCGCAGGCATCAATGTCTATCAAGACGAGCAGAAGGTGCATTCGTTCATCTGGCAAAACATCATCAAGATTGGATACAAGCGTACCTATTTCTCGGTGAAACTGAAGGCTGGAACAATTGGAAAGGATGAGAAGACGTTGTACTACAAGATGCCAACTCATGTCGCATCGAAGCGCGCGTGGAAGTGTGCCGTTGAGCATCATACGTTCTTTAGGTGAGTAGACGTCTTTGGCTTGGACTGAAGGTCCTACAACGACCATTACCGTAACCATTCGGGAAATAAAAAATTTCTAGATTACGGTAGTTGTCGTTGGGGAAACCTTAGGCCTTGGCTTCATTCGCTTCCACATCTTCGCTGTTTTTGTACCAGAGCCTAATTTCCTACTTTTTCAGACTCATCCAACCCGAGGACCGTCCACATAAGTCGTTCTTTAATTTCGGCTCACAACGCTTCCGCTATCAGGGACGCACGCAATTCCAGACGAAAATCGCGTCGCAAATGTTTGACAAACCGTCGACTGTCGATCGAGCACCATCTGCAATGTCTCAGCCGATTGCTTGTGAGTTTTTTATTTGATGAAAATGATGGACGTCTGGAATAACAGACAGACAGACAGATATTCTTAAAATCCGGACTTCTGGACACTTGGAAATAGAGAGAGGGACAAAGAATTTTCAAACATATCAAAATGTGTAGAAAACTGTGTAGATTCATTTAGCAACAAGGAAAACGTTCAAAAAATCGCTTCAAGAAACTTCTGGAAGGTTCTCGAGTCTTTTTTTTTTGAATTCCCGCAAAACTGAAAACTCGGGAAAATAGCAATTTTAAGCGAATTTTCGAGATCAAACATTAATTTTTTCCTTGATTTTTTCGCAAAATTTTTAGACCTTTTCACGTTTTTCAGCTATTTTTAAAGATATTTTTCAATTTTTCGGAATTCTTTGTCTGAAATTCCACGGATTCTTGACGGAAGATTACTGTAGATTACTGTAGAAAGCTGATTTCCTTTTTTGGTTTTCTCGACGTGATTGTGTTTGCAAAAAAAAAACTACAAAAGGAAATAGGTTTTCTACAGTAATCTACAGTAATCGAAAAATTCGGAAAAATCGAAAAAAAAATCTTCAAAAATAATTGAAAAACTTAAGAGTCTAAAAATTTTGCCAAAAAAATGAAGAAAAAATGAATTTTTCTTTCGAAAATCGCTCAATTTTTTGAGTTTTCAGTGTTGGCGGGGATTCAAAAAAAGATTCTAGAACCTTCCAAAAATGGACTTTCAGAGATTTTTCAAGATTTCGCGATTTTTTAAAACCGTTTTCCTTGTTTCTATGCTAATCTACATACTTTTCTACACATTTAGATCTATTTTTTCCCCTAAATTCGCTCTAATCCCAAATTTTTTATTCGCTCTAATCCCAAACTTTTCCAGCCGCCGAGGATCAAAAGCTCCAGACGCTCAATCTAACGGATTCTGAATTGGAGCAACGTCAATTCGAGGTTAGTTTCCGTTCATTTTTGAAAGGAATGCACTTTGCTTCTCTATTCTGTAAATCTATCATTTTGTTTCGAAAAAAGACTAATTTTCCAGTGCATTTTCAGTTTGCATGGTGCTTTTTGTGTGCTTTTTTTATGTTACCTCACCGAAAATTAACCAAAAAATCAGAATTTTCAAAAAAATCAGAATTTTGGAGAAAAAATACTTTTTAAAAAAGTCCCTCGAGCACATCTACACACACCACTTTCACCGTTTTCAGCTCTAAAAATCACAATTTTCAGCTCTAAAATATCTAATTTTCAGCCAAAAGTTCCAAATTTTCATATTTCCCCCCATCCCCCGAAATAATGACCTATAAAATGACACTTTACCCCCATTGACCTCAAAAAAAACCTGGCTGTTCACTTCTACTCCTAGCTTCTAGCCCCTTCTACTTTACGTGTGACTTTATATACATTTTTTTTGAATTTCAGAAGTTTCTGGAATTCTATATTTTACTGTATATCTGAAATTTTCAGCCTGAAAAATCTCCACTAGATTTTTTCAGTTTTCTCTGTAAACATCTGTAACGTATCGGCGTATATGTGGAGAGGGGGGAAAGAATCGAGTTTCTAGGCCTCGTCCCTTTTTCTAGGTTTTAGGATATTATCTAAGACTCCGCCCCTTTTTTCTAGCTCTAGATCGGTATTTTCTCTCCAAAAGTTCTGTATTTTTTCATCATATTTCTCTATCTCTAACCCCTCTCTCTACGCACCCATTAGTAGTGATAGTATAGAATCTCGTGTCGTCAAAAACTACAGTAATTCATCGGAGTGTCTTTTTTGCGGGATTCGTCGTGTGAGATTGTGGATGGAAGAAGGTTGGATGTGTCTTATGAATCCAAAACTACAGTAATCCAAATGGGAGGAAGGAGGAGTGGCTCGCTGTGCATCCCGAAGTCGTCGTCGTCATCGTTTTATTTTTCGTGTGTTGTGTGCTTTCTCTCTATGTTCTTTTTCTAGACTGACAAGATTATGGTAATAGGGAATTTTCATTTTTTGAAAATATACCTTCTGAATGAAATTTACCTTTATGAATTTCCCAAAAAAAAATCCACTCTAAAAACCCTAATTCCCTTATTTTCATACTCCTATCAGTCTATAAAAAGTAGTTTAGTTTCTGCACCACCACACCAACCCCCAGAAACCCCCTTGGTTTATCTCTATCTCTATAGTTTGCCGTCAAGTGTCCAATCCCTAGCCGCCCCGTCCTCATTCGGTCCCAAATTTCAGCGATACCGCCGCGCATTGACACCCAAATCCTACACATCCTCTCGCCAAGACGATGACGCGATCTCGAATGCCACATTTGCCAAATACTCTCGTCCCTCCACAATGCTAGTTGTTTCTACGTCGGGGCACCATCAGCAGCAGCAACAGGATCTATCCTACTCACCCAGAGACGACTCATCTCAGTACTCCTCAGCCGCTTATTACATGTCTGAACGATCCTCTCTTCGAACGCCTTCGTCTGCCTACTATCCGCCTTCGGAGTATACCAGTCCGACGAGTCCAGTCTACTACGAAGGACAGCATCATGGAGAGTATCATGTGCAGATGAGACAGACAGATTCATCTGGAAGAAGTGGAGCTCGTCGAAACTTGTTTGGTCGATCATCCGATGCTCGAAGTTCGGCAACTAATAGTGTCCGTCTAGTCTCATTCCACGAGCCTGTAGATCCGAACGAACCGATTCCGAACACCTATCCAACCAACGAGTTGCCACAGATTCCTATCGAACGAATTGTACACGTCTATCACGAAGGACACTACGATCGGCTGAGTCCCAGACATCAGCAACAGCGCGTCGAACTCCCATATGGGTTTGGAAACTACACTCCACGCAACGGTGTAAGCCACGTGGACAATCTACAACCTGACGGGGAGATGGATCAACAGCCAATTCGATTCTATGTAGATGTTAGACATAGTGGAGCCAGGCGTCGTGACCCAGCGAAACGTCTCAGTCATCCAGGAAAGGAGGATGTGAAGGAGAAGATTGATCTGAAGGATTATGAATTCTCTGCAGCCTCAACTAGTGATCCACTTCATCGGACGGAGTTGAGCCGTGAGGTTCAACCAGTCAACATCCAACAATTCACAAGACGCTATCACTCTGGAGACTCCACTCAGAAAACAGAGCCACCCAAGTATCGATTGATCACTCATGTTCATCCATTAGTGGTGAGCAATGATGGAAAGAATGGAGGAGGACAATCTTCTTCCAATGTCACAGCCACTATCTCCCAGCGTGAGCAAGTTGTTTCCACCAAGGTTCGACGGGAATCCCCAGATGCTGATCGACGGGTCCGTTTGTCGGCCAGTGTGGATCGAAGTGGAAATTTGACTGATACTACTGAAGAGATGACTAGAAGCTCAGCGACAACCACGACAGTAACCACTACCACCACTGTGATCACTTCTGATTTGGTTCAGAGTTCTGAGGAGCACAGGAAGAAGAAGGATAAGAAGAAGAAGACACCCAAGATCCCACCGTCTTCCTCTCCAGTGCCTTCTCCATCCAGTCAAGAGAGCCGGAGTCGTTTCGGAGGATTCTTCACTACCAAAAAATCCAAAGGCTATCCTGAATCCTCGCATGCTTTCTCTGGAGACTTGGACACGACCAAACGTGCCGGAGAGCTTGAGCCATCTGATTACGAGCATCCTCATCCAGTGCCAGCCTACTCTCCAAAGCCAACCACTGCCGAATCGACTTCCCAAGAACACCCCTCCAAAACGAAGAAACGACACAGCCACGTGGAGACTCCTGAAGTTCCCAAAAAGTACCGCTTGATCGCTCGCACTCGCCACGAAGGAGATGAAGATGTTGTTGAGAAGCCTGAAACTTATGGATTCTCATCTGGAGCACATACTGGACCAGTTGAGGAGATTGGAAGACGTCGAGAACTGGAGCAGGCTCCATTGGGAGCGCAGCCTAGAACATGGGCTTATGAGAAGATTGAGGATACTGTGGTACCAGTTGGCAAGCAACAGAAGAGTTCGAAGAAGGTTCCTGCAGAGGAACCAGAGAAGAAAGAGATCCGTCTGATTGCAAAAGTTCGTTCTGAACCAGAAGAGCCAGACTCATCTAGACATTCTGAAACTCCCAAGTCCCGTTTCGGATTTTTCTCCAGGACCACCAAATCTTCTAGACCTGGCTATTCAACGACTTCTGAAGCATATTCTGGAGATCTGGATACCACCACCCGCGTCCAGGATCTTGATAGATCCTCGTTCGATCATCCAGAATACCCAGCCTACGTTCCGAAGCCGAAGGAAGAAGAACCATTCGAGCATACCCAGACACCTACGACATCTCCAATAGAGAAAAAAACCAAGAAGACCAAGAAGATTGTGGCCGTTCCATCTGAAGAGACAGAGAAGAAGGAAGTTCGTCTGATCGCTCGTGTGATTAATGAACAGGAACCAGAAGCTACTGAGTCATCTGAAGTGACTCAAAAGCCCAAGAAGGAGTCTTCCAGTCGCTTTGGATTCTTCTCGCGGACCACTAAGACTACCAGAACTGGCTACCCTGAATCTTCCGATGCCTTCACCGGAGACCTGGACACCACCAAACGCTCCGACGATTTGGAACATTCAGGATTTGAGCATGGAGACTACCCAGCCTACAAGCCGAAGCCTGAAGAAGCCTACGAACCATCTGTCCGAAGCGATTCGGATGTTGTCGAAGCTCCTGCTGCCTATGGATTCCCATCTACTTCATACGATGGTCCATTGGAGACGACTGCTTTGGAAAGAGATCTAGAACATTCGAGAATCTCTGGAGTCTATCATGATGGATTCTACACCAAGTTGAGTGCCAAGAAATCTCCTGTGCTGGCGGTGAGAAAACAGAAGAAGGTGAAGAAGGAGGAGGAACCACCAAGAGAAGTTAAATTGGTTGCTAGGTACCTGCCAACCGAGCCAGAAGAATCTCAAAAGTCGAAATCCAAGAAGACCTCAAAGACCACCCAAGCTGCTGATTCTTCGGAATCCTCCCCAACCAGAATCATCTCCGAAACCGATCCAGTCGTCAGTCATGAGAAGAAACGGTACCGTCTACTCGCTAGATTCCGTCACGAGGGAGAAGAAGACGTCGTTGAGAAGCCGGAAGCCTATGGATTCGATTCAGAAATCTACCAAGGAACACTTGATGATATCCGACCATCTGGAGAGATCGATCATGCGCCATTGGAAGACTACTCGAAAGCTCCTTGGGTTGCACCGGTTCCAGTTGTTGAGAAGAAGGAGAAGAAAGTGAAGGTTGCGAAGAAGTCTGTGCCAGAAGAACCAGAGAAGAAGGAGATCCGACTGATATCCAAGATCAAGACAGAGCCAGAAGAGGAGCAAGTTGTCGATTCATTCAAGGAAAAGAAGCCAAAGAAGGAATCTTCGTCCAAGTTTGGATTCTTTACTAAATCTGCCAAGAAGACGCCAGCTGGCTACCCAACAACTTCCGATGCCTATGCTGGAGATCTGGATACTATGAAACGCTCTCATGACCTCGAAACCTCGACATTTGAACACGCTGAATATCCTGAATACATTCCAAAGAACATCATCGTTGAAGCTGTCCGAGTACCAAAGAAAACCGAGAAGAAGCGTTACCGATTGATCACCAGATTACGTCATGAAGGAGAAGAAGACGTTGTTGAGAATCCAAATTCCTATGGATTCTCTACTGATGCTCACGTTGGACCAATTGATGACATCCGACCATCTGGAGAAATTGAGGAAGCCCCACTTGAAGCAGTTCCACGCCAATCAGAGTATGGAATTGTTGCGAAACCTTCCGGTCCAGCAGTCAAGGAGACGAAGACCAAACCTCCGAAGAATGTTGCTGTTCCAGTGGAAGAAGAACCAGAGAAAAAGGAGATTCGTCTGATCGCCTACGTCAAATCGGAACAGGAACACGATCCATTGGTTAAGTCGGTTAAGGAGAAGAAGCCAAAGAAGGAAGTATCTTCCTCCCGATTTGGATTCTTCTCAAGATCCAGCAAGACTCCAGCTGGTTATCCAACAACTTCTGATGCTTATTCTGGAGATTTGGATACTACCGATCGTGTCTATGATATGGAGCAGTCTTCATTCGACCATCCAGAGTATCCTGCTTATGCTCCAAAAGTTACTGTCACTGAGACCCCAGAAGTTCCAGCTGAGCCAGAAAAGAAACGCTACAGACTGATCGCCAGGTGGAGACATGAGGGAGATGAAGACGTTGTTGAGAAGCCAGACAAGTATGGATTCTCAACTGAAGTTCATGATGGACCACTCGATGACATCAGACCATCTGGTGAAATCGAACATTGCCCACTTGAAGCTGTTCCTGGACAATGGGAATCTTGGAAGGTTGAGAAACCAGCCAGTCCTCTTGTTGAGAAGAAGGCCAAGTCTCCGAAGAAAGCCAAGACTGAAGTCCCCGAAGAACAAGAAATTAAAGAAGTCCGTCTCATCGCCAGAATCAAGTCAGAACCAGAACATGAATCAGTTGTTGCTCCAATTAAAGAAAAGAAGCCAAAGAAGGAATCTTCTTCCAAATTTGGATTCTTCAGTCGCTCTGCCAAGAAGACTCAAGCCGATCAGCCAACTACATCGGAACCCGAGACTTTTGAAGCCCCAGCTGGAACCGAGAACAAACTCTACCGTCTTATTGCCAGGTGGAGACACGAAGGAGATGAAGACGTCGTTGAGAAGCCTGATGCTTACAAGATGTCTTCTGAAGTTTATTCTGGAGAATTGGAGAACATTGGACCATCTGGAGAAATCGATCAGTCTCCACTCGATGCTCTTCCTGGACAATGGGAATACTCAAAACTTCCAGTGGCCCCAATTGCTACACTTGAAAAGAAGACCAAGTCTCCAAAGAGGGAGAAGACTCTAGTAGTAGAAGAACCAGAAAAGAAGGAAATTCGTTTGATCGCCTACGTCAAGTCAGAGCAGGAACACGATCCATTGGTTGAGTCAGTTAAGGAAAAGAAGCCGAAGAAGGAAGGATCTTCCAAATTTGGATTCTTCTCCAAGACCACCAAGACCAAGAAGACTCCTGCTGGCTACCCAACGACTTCCGATGCGTACACTGGAGAACTCGACACCACCGACCGTAATCCAGAAATGGGAGGATCTTCATTCGAGCATCCAGAGTATCCAGCTTATGCTCCAAAGGTTACTGTCACCGAAATTCCAGAAGCTCCAGCTGAGCCAGAGAAGAAGCATTTCCGATTGTTTGCCAGATGGAGACACGAAGGAGATGAGGATGTCGTTGAGAAGCCAGATGCCTATGCATTTGCTCCAGAAGTCTACGATGGACCACTCGATGATATCCGCCCATCTGGAGAAATCCTACATGGTCCTCTCGAAGCTGCTCCAAGCCAATGGGAATACTCAAGACTCCCAACTCCTGCTGCTACTCCTGAGAAGAAAGCCAAATCTCCAAAGAAACAAAAGTCACCGAAGAAGGAGAAGACTCCAGAACCAGAAGAACCAGAAAGCAGAGAAGTCCGTCTTATTGCCAGAATCAAATCAGAGCAAGAAGTCGAGCCAGTTGCCGAAGCGATTAAGGAAAAGAAACAGAAGAAGAGAGGTTCCAAGTCGAAGATTTCTACCTTCGGATTCTTCCATCGCACTCAGGAACCATCGACTTCTCACTTCCCAACTTCTGAAGTCTACACTGGAGAATTGGATACGACTGGACTCCATCGTGACATTGATCGAACTCCGTTCGATCATCCAGAGTACCCAGCTTATGCTCCAAAGACTAATGTTGAAGAAACTCCAGAAGCTCCAGTTACATCTGAAAATAGATTGTATCGTCTGATCGCCAGATGGAGACACGAAGGAGATGAAGACGTCGTTGAGAAGCCAGATGCTTACAATATTTCTTCTGGAGTTTATTCTGGAGAATTGGAAAACATTGGACCATCTGGAGAAATCGATCAGTCTCCACTCGAGGCTCTTCCAGGACAATGGGAATACTCAAAACTCCCAACTTCAGCTGCCACTCTCGAGAAGAAACAGAAGAAGGCCAAGTCTCCAAAGAAAGAGAAGATTCCAACACCCGAAGAACCAGAAACCCGAGAAATCCGTCTAGTTGCTAGAGTCAAATCTGAACAAGACGTCGAACCAATCCTGGAATCTCCTGTCAAAGAGAAGTCGCCATCCAAATTTGGGTTCTTCTCCAAGATCACCACGAAGACCTCGAAGACTACTGGCTATCCAGAACAAACCGAGCATTTCTCTGGCGATTTAGATACCACTAATCGATCTCATGAGTTTGAGGGAACGTCTTTCGAACATTCTGAACATCCAGTCTACTCACCAAAGAAAACCGTCGAGACTCCAGAAGTTCCCCATGAGACTGAGAATAGACTTTACCGTCTGATCGCTAGATGGAGACATGAAGGAGATGAGGATGTGGTTGAGAAGCCGGATGCTTATGCGTTCGCTCCAGATGTGTACGATGGACCACTAGAGGATATCCGCCCAACTGGAGAAATCGAACATGGTCCTCTCGAAGCTCTTCCTGGACAATGGCAGTATTCGAAACTTCCAACTCCAGCTGCCACTCTCGAGAAGAAACACAAGAAGGTCAAGTCTCCAAAGAAAGAGAAGATTCCAGAACCAGAAGAAGCAGAAACCAAAGAAGTCCAACTCATTGCTCGTATTCGATCCGAAACCGAGGAGGAGCCAACTGCCGAACCTGCCAAGGGAAAGGAGCCGAAGAAGGAATCTTCGTCTAAATTCGGATTCTTCAGTAAATCTGCCAAAAAGACTCCTGCTGGATACCCAGCACCTTCTGATGCCTACACTGGAGAAATTGATACTACCGATCGTAATCCAGAAATGGAAGGAACCTCATTCGACCATCCAGAGTATCCTCCGTACGATCCAAAAGTGAAGGAAACTCCTGCATCACCGAAGAGTCAACGATCTGAAACTCCAGATCGCATTCTGGTTGAGAAAAAGACCTACCGCCTCATTGCTCGCTATCGTCATGATGGAGAAGAGGACGAAGTGGAGAAACCAGAATTCTATGAATTCTCTCCAGAGATGTACACTGGAGAACTTCAAGAGACATCTTTGAATGCAGAAATCGATCATGCTGCACTGGATGTTGTGCCATCTAAAACACAGTACTCGAAGCTTCCAGAAAGTCCAGTGCTTCAAAAGAAAGCCAAGTCTCCCAAGAAGACCAAGGTGGAAGTGCCTGAAGTGCCAGGAACCAGAGAAGTCCGTCTCATCGCCAGAATCAAGTCAGAATCAGAAGATGATCCACTGGTTGAGTCGGCTAAGGAGAAGAAGCCAAAGAAGGAATCTGCCAGATTTGGATTCTTCTCTAGATCCAATAAGACTCCTGCTGGATATCCAACGACTTCCGATGCCTACACTGGACACTTGGATACCACGGATCGTAATCCAGAAATGGAAGGATCTTCATTCGATCATCCAGAATATCCTGCTTATGCTCCAAAGATTACTGTCACCGAGACTCCAGAAGTTCCAGCCGAACCAGAGAAGAAGCGGTACAGACTGATTGCCAGATGGAAACACGAAGGAGATGAAGACGTTGTTGAAAAGCCAGATGCCTATGCATTCGCTCCAGAAGTCTATGATGGACCACTCGATGATATCCGCCCATCTGGAGAAATCGAACACGGTCCATTGGATGCTGCTCCAACCAAAACTCAATACTCGAAGCTCCCAGAAAGCCCTCTTGTTCAAAAGAAGATCAAATCTCCCAAGAAGATCAAGATGGAGGAACCAGCTCAGCCAGAGAAGAAGGAGATTCGTCTGATTGCCAAAGTTAGATCAGAGCCAGAAGATGAACCAGTTGTTAAGTCGGTTAAGGAGGAGAAGCCAAAGAAGGAATCTACCAGATTTGGATTCTTCTCTAGATCCAGCAAGACTCCAGCTGGGTATCCTACAACTTCTGATGCTTATTCTGGAGATTTGGATACTACTGATCGTGTCTATGATATGGAGCAGTCTTCATTCGACCATCCAGAATACCCAGCATACGTTCCAAAAGTTACTGTCACTGAGACCCCAGAAGTTCCAGCTGAGCCAGAAAAGAAACGCTACAGACTGATCGCCAGGTGTAGACATGAGGGAGATGAAGACGTTGTTGAGAAACCTGTCAATTATGGATTCTCGACTGAAGTTCATGAAGGACCACTCGAGGATATCAGACCATCTGGAGAAATCGAGCATTCTCCACTTGAAGCTGTTCCAGGACAATGGGAATCATGGAAGGTTGAGAAACCAGCCAGTCCTGTTGTCGAGGAGAAGACCAAGTCTCCGAAGAAAGCCAAGGCTGAAATTCCGGAAGAACCAGAAAAGAAGGAAATCCGTCTGATTGCTCGTATCAAGACAGAGCCAGAAGATAAACCAGCTACAGAGCCAGTCAAAGAGAAGAAACCGAAAAAGGATTCTTCTTCCAGATTCGGATTTTTCTCTCGTTCCAAAACCGCCAAGACTCCACTCGGTTACCCAACAACTTCCGATGCCTACACTGGAGATTTGGATACCACCGATCGTCATCCAGAAATGGAAGGATCCTCTTTCGATCATCCAGAGTATCCTGCTTATGCTCCAAAGATTACTGTCACCGAGACTCCAGAAGTTTCAGCTGAGCCAGAAAAGAAGCATTTCCGATTGTTTGCCAGATGGAGACACGAAGGAGATGAGGAGGTCGTTGAGAAGCCAGATGCCTATGCATTCGCTCCAGAAGTCTACGATGGACCCCTCGATGATATCCATCCATCTGAAGAAATCGAACATGGCCCACTAGATGCTGTTCCTGGACAATGGCAGTATTCAAAACTCTCAACACCAGCCGCTACTCTCGAGAAGAAAATCAAATATCCCAAAAAAATCAAGGTCGAGTCTCCGGAAGAACTAGAAACCAGAGAAGTCCGTCTGATCGCTAGAATCAGATCCGAGGAAGATGATGAACCAGTCGCGGAGCCAATCAAAGAGAAAAAGAAGAGGGACTCGAAGTCGAAACTTCCAGCTTTTGGATTCTTCTCTAAAACTACTAAGACCACTGGCACTGGCTACCCAGAGACTTCTGAAACCTTCGTTGGCCACTTGGACACTACCAAACGTGTCGAAGACATCGAATTTTCGTACTTCGAATCTCCAGAACATCCAGAATATTCTCCAAAAGTAGTCGTTGTTGAGACTCCAGAAGTTCCGCAGGAATCTGAAAACAGACTCTACAGACTGATTGCCAGATGGAGACACGAAGGAGAAGAAGATGTGGTTGAGAAGCCAGACAAGTATGGATTCTCAACTGAAGTTCATGATGGACCACTCAATGATATTAGACCATCTGGAGAAATCGATCATGCCCAACTGGAAGCTTCTCCAAGCCAATGGGAATATTCTAAACTCCCAACTCCAGCTGCCACTCTCGAGAAGAAACACAAGAAGGCCAAGTCTCCAAAGAAAGCTAAGATTCCAGAGCCCGAAGAACCAGAAACCAGAGAAGTCCGACTCATCGCTCGTATTCGATCTGAAACCGAGGAGGATCTTGCTCCAGAAGTTGACAAGGAAGCAAAGAAGAGAGATTCCAAATCGAAACTTCCTGGTTTCGGATTCTTCCATCGAACGTCTTCAACATCGCATACAGAAGCTTCAGAGCTATATACTGGAAACCTTGAATCGACTGGCAGAGCTCTCGAGTTGGAGACTTCTGCATTTGAACATCCAGAAATTCCAGCTTACTCTCCAAAGAAGGTTGTGAAAGAGGAATCAGAATCTCCACAGAGGTCGGAGAACAGACTCTACCGTCTTATTGCCAGATGGAGACACGAAGGAGATGAAGACGTCGTTGAGAAGCCAGATGCTTACAAGATGTCTTCTGAAGTTTATTCTGGAGAATTGGAGAACATTGGACCATCTGGAGAAATCGATCAGTCTCCACTCGAGGCTCTTCCTGGACAATGGGAGTACTCAAAACTTCCAGTGGCCCCAGTTGCTACTCTTGAAAAGAAGACCAAGTCTCTAAAGAAACAAAAATCGCCGAAGAAGGAGAAGACCCCAGAACCAGAAGAACCAGAAAGCAGAGAAGTCCGTCTTATTGCCAGAATCAAATCACAGCAAGAAGTCGAGCCAGTTGTCGAGCCAGTCAAGGAGAAGAAGCCAAAGAAAGAATCATCTTCCAAATTTGGATTCTTCAGTCGATCAGCCAAAAAGACTCCTGCCGGTTACCCAACAACTTCAGATGCTTTCTCAGGAGATCTGGATACAACTGATCGTTCCCAAGATCTCGAATCATCTCCATTCGAACACAAGGACATCCCACCATATGTTCCAAAATCCACCGATGAACAATCTGGTCTTCCACAATTCCTCGAGGAGAAAAAACGGTATCGTCTCATCGCCAGATTCCGTCACGAAGGTGAAGAAGATGTCGTTGAGAAGCCAGACGCCTATGGAATGTCTTCTGAGCTCTATTCTGGACCACTTGACGATATTCATCGTGTAGTCGAGTTGGATCAAGTGCCAATCGGAGACTACTCAACTGTTACTCACCATGGTGAATCATGGAGAGTTGAAAAGTTGACTACTCCAGTTGCCGCTCTTGGAGAGCCAGAAGAACCAGAGAAGAAGGAGATTCGGTTGATTGCCAGGATCAAGACACAACCGGAAGAAGAGCCAGTTAAGGAGAAGAAGCCAAAGAAGGAATCTTCTTCCAAATTTGGATTCTTCTCCAAGACCGCCAAAAAGACTCCTGCTGGATACCCAACCACTTCTGATGTCTTCACTGGAGACTTGGATACCACCGATCGTAATCCAGAAATGGAAGGATCTTCATTTGACCATCCAGAGTATCCTCCGTACGTTCCAAAGCCCAACGAGGAAGTTCCTAAACTCCTTGCTTCAACTGAAGATCCATCCGAAACCGAGAAGAAACATTTCCGATTGTTTGCCAGATGGAGACACGATGGGGATGAAGATGAGGTTGAGAAGCCAGACAAATATGGATTCTCGTCTGAACTCTTCGAAGGAATGCTCGATGACATCCGTCCATCTGGAGAAATCGAGCATGCACCACTGGAAGCTGTTCCAGGACAATGGGAGTATAGAACAATTCCAGCGTCCCCAGTGCCAAGTCCAGTGAAGAAAGTCAAGTCTCCAAAGAAGGAAAAGACTCCAGTAGTAGAAGAACAGGAGAAGAAAGAGATTCGTCTGATTGCATACGTCAAATCTGAACCGGAAAATGAACCATCTGCTGAGCCAGTGAAAGGGAAGAAACCGAAGAAGGATTTTTCCTCCCGTTTCGGATTCTTCAGTCGTTCCGCCAAGAAGACTCCTACTGGATACCCAACAACCTCTGATGCTTTCACGGGAGATTTGGATACCACAGAACGTGCTCGAGACATGGAATCCAGCTCATTCGATCACCCAGAATATCCAGTTTATGCTCCGAAGATTACCGAAATCGAGACTTCAGAAGTGCCAGCTGAGCCGGAGAAGAAACGCTATAGACTGATTGCCAGATGGAGACATGAGGGAGATGAAGACGTTGTTGAGAAGCCAGACAAGTATGGATTCTCAACTGAAGTTCATGAAGGACCACTCGATGACATCAGACCGTCTGGAGAAATTGAGCATTCCCCACTTGAAGCTGTTCCTGGACAATGGGAATCTTGGAAGGTTAAGAAGTCAGCCAGTCCAGTTGTTGAGAAGAAGACCAAGTCTCCGAACGAAGTCAAGGTTGAAACTCCTGAAGAACCAGAAAAAAGAGAAGTTCGACTCATCGCCAGAATCAAGTCAGAACCAGAACATGAATCAGTTGTTGCTCCAATTAAAGAAAAGAAGCCGAAGAAGGAATCATCTTCTAAATTTGGATTCTTTTCCAAAACCACCAATACGAAGAAGACTCTTGTCGACTATCCAGAATCCGATGTGTTCACTGGAGTGTTGGACAAGACTGAAAGATCACAAGATCTCGAAGGATCTTCATTCGACCACCCAGAATATCCGGCTTATGCTCCGAAGGTTACTGTCACCGAGACTCCAGAAATTCCAGCTGAGCCAGAAAAGAAACGCTACCGACTGATTGCCAGATTCCGACACGAAGGAGACGAGGATGTGGTTGAGAAGCCAAACCCATACGCGTTCGCCGACTCTGCCTACGATGGACCATTGGAAGAGATTTCTCGTGAGAATGAAATCGAACAGACTCCGATCGCAGATCACGCCAATGTCTATGCGTACGTAGAGAAGGATGCGAGACCAGCACTCCCAATTGTCGAAACGAAGAAGAAGTCACCAAAGAAGATTAAGATGGAAGAACCTGAAGAACCGGAAATCAGAGAAGTCCGTCTGATTGCTCGTATCAAGACAGAGCTAGAAGATGAACCAGTTGTTGAGTCGGTTAAGGAGAAGAAGCCAAAGAAAGAATCTTCCAGATTTGGATTCTTCTCTAGATCCAGCAAGACTCCAGCCGATCAGCCAACTACACCGGAACTCGAGACTTCTGAAGCTTCAGCTGAAACTGAGAACAGACTCTACCGCCTCATTGCCAGATGGAGACATGAAGGAGACGAAGACGTTGTTGAAAAGCCAGATGCATACAAGATGTCTTCAGAAGTATATTCTGGAGAATTGGAGAACATTGGACCATCTGGAGAAATCGATCAGTCTCCACTCGATGCTCTTCCTGGACAATGGGAATACTCAAAACTTCCAGTGGCCCCAATTGCTACACTTGAAAAGAAGACCAAGTCTCCAAAGAGGGAGAAGACTCTAGTAGTAGAAGAACCAGAAAAGAAGGAAATTCGTTTGATCGCCTACGTCAAGTCAGAGCAGGAACACGATCCACTGGTTGAGTCAGATAAGGAAAAGAAGCCAAAGAAGGAAGGATCTTCCAAATTTGGATTCTTCTCCAAGACCACCAAGACCAAGAAGACTCCTGCTGGATATCCAACGACTTCCGATGCCTACACTGGACACTTGGATACCACGGATCGTAATCCAGAAATGGAAGGATCTTCATTCGATCATCCAGAATATCCTGCTTATGCTCCAAAGATTACTGTCACCGAGACTCCAGAAGTTCCAGCCGAACCAGAGAAGAAGCGGTACAGACTGATTGCCAGATGGAAACACGAAGGAGATGAAGACGTTGTTGAAAAGCCAGATGCCTATGCATTCGCTCCAGAATTCTATGATGGACCACTCGATGATATCCGCCCATCTGGAGAAATCGAACACGGTCCATTGGATGCTGCTCCAACCAAAACTCAATACTCGAAGCTCCCAGAAAGCCCTCTTGTTCAAAAGAAGATCAAATCTCCCAAGAAGATCAAGATGGAGGAACCAGCTGAGCCAGAAAAGAAGGAGATTCGTCTGATTGCCAAAGTTAGATCAGAGCCAGAAGATGAACCAGTTGTTAAGTCGGTTAAGGAGGAGAAGCCAAAGAAGGAATCTACCAGATTTGGATTCTTCTCTAGATCCAGCAAGACTCCAGCTGGGTATCCTACAACTTCTGATGCTTATTCTGGAGATTTGGATACTACTGATCGTGTCTATGATATGGAGCAGTCTTCATTCGACCATCCAGAATACCCAGCATACGTTCCAAAAGTTACTGTCACCGAGACTCCGGAAGTTCCAGCTGAGCCAGATAAGAAACGCTACAGACTGATCGCCAGGTGGAGACATGAGGGAGATGAAGACGTTGTTGAGACGCCAGACAAGTATGGATTCTCAACTGAAGTTCATGATGGACCACTCGATGACATCAGCCCATCTGGTGAAATCGAAAATTGCCCACTTGAAGCTGTTCCTGGACAATGGGAATCTTGGAAGGTTGAGAAACCAGCCAGTCCTCTTGTTGAGAAGAAGACCAAGTCTCAAAAGACGGTCAAGGTTGAAGAACCAGAGGAGCCAGAAACCACAGAAGTTCGTCTCATCGCCAGAATCAAATCAAAGCCAGAAGATGAATCAGTTGGTGCTTCAATCAAGAAGAAGCCAAAGAAGGAATCATCCTCCAAATTTGGATTCTTCTCCAAGACCACGAAGACCAAGAAGACTCCAGCTGGTTACCCAACTGCTTCTGATGTCTTCACTGGGGAACTCGACACCACTCTTCGTAACCCAGAAATGGAAGGAACCTCATTCGATCATCCAGAGTATCCTCCATACGTTCCAAAGCCCAACGTTGAAGTTCCTGAACTCCTTGCTTCAACTGAAGATCCATCCGAAACCGAGAAGAAACATTTCCGATTGTTTGCCAGATGGAGACACGATGGGGATGAAGATGAGGTTGAGAAGCCAGACAAATATGGATTCTCGTCTGAACTCTTTGAAGGAATGCTCGATGACATCCGTCCATATGGAGAAATCGAGCATGCACCACTGGAAGCTGTTCCAGGACAATGGGAGTGTTCGAAACTTCCGGTTTCTCCAGTTGCGACACTCAAACACAAAAAGGCCAAGTCTCCGAAGAAGGAACTGATTGAAGAGGATCCAGAGAAGAAGGAGATCCGTCTGATAGCCTATGTCAGGTCGGAAGAACCAAAAGAGGAATCAGTTGAAGAGGAGTTGAAGGAGAAGAAACCATCAAAGTTCGGATTCTTCACTCGCTCTCCAAGATCTTCCAAGTCGACTGACCAACCATCTGAGCCAACCTACGAAGGACCACTGGATGAAACTATCCGATCCGATGAGTTCCAATCTTCGCCATTCGAGCATCAAGAGTTTGTCACCTCTACTCCAGACGCTGCTCATGAGGAAAAGAAGCCGTTCAGATTCAACTGGTTCGCCAGATGGAGACATGAAGGTGTTGAAGACGTGGTAGAAAAGCCAGATCCCTATGGATTGTCTCATCATGTCTACGAAGGATCATTGGATGATATCCGACCATCTGGAGAGATCCAACATGCTCCATTGAGTGATTACTCGGAGTTCCAAGGAACTGGAGAGTCGTGGAATTGGTTTGTGAAGAAGGCGAAGAAGGAGAAGAGGGCATCTCAGCCAACGACTCCAGAACCATCTGACGTCAAGCTGGTCGCAAGAATTCAACCTCTGGAACACGAGGAGTCTCCTGAAAAGGCTTCACCAACAAAAGACCGTTCCCGTGCTGCCTCTTTCAACATCTTCCATCGTCACTCCAAGACTCAAGGGTATCCAGAAACAACTCCAGTTTACGAAGGAGATCTTGATGTGTTTGAAAGAACAGAAGATGTTGAGAAGTCGTCATTCGAGATGCGGGCCGATTATCCAGAATACTCACCCAAAAAGAGTATTCCAGAATTTCCTGACGAGCCACCACAACAGAGTCGACTTCATCGCTTGATCGCTAGATGGAGACACGAAGGAGAGGAGGATGAAGTTGAGAGGCCAGAAGGATACGGTTTGTCTTCTGAAGTCTATGATGGACCACTGGATGAGATGAGACCATCGTTCGGAGAAATGGAAGATGTTCCACTGTCCCAATATTCGGAGTTCCAAGGAACTGGCGAATCGTGGAATGTGGTTGCCAAGAAGTCACCAAAGGCTTCGAAGCGACAGAAGGAGGTTACTCCTGAACATGAAGAATCCACTCCATTCCGTCTCCGATTCCTCAGTCTTGCCAAGAAGACCCCATCAGAATATCCAGCCACGTCTCCAACATACGAAGGACCATTGGACTTGACTAGCCGTTCAGATGAGATGGAACCAATGCCATATCTTCATGGAACCGTTCCACGATACTCTCCAAAGGTCACTCCAGTTAGAAAGATCCAGAAGATCGTTGAGGAAGAACCCAAAAAGTACCGCTTGATCGCCAGACTTCGCCATGAAGGAGAAGAAGACGTCGTTGAAAAGCCAGACGCCTACAAGATGTCTTCTGAAGTCTTCTCTGGAACTCTGAACGAAATGAGCAAGAAGCAAGAATTGGATACAGTACCCATCAAAGATTTCTCAGATGTCAAGCATTCTGGAGAATCCTGGACGCTGAAAGGAGTTCGTCAAGTCGCTCGAGTTCCACCTCAAGCTCCAGAACCCTTCCGATTCCGATTCTTCTCCAAGGGAAAGAGCTCTGGATACCCAGCAACGTCTCCAACCTACGAAGGACCTATGGATGTTACCGGAAGAGCTCAGCCATTGGAGCATGTTCCTTTGGAAGCTAGAGAGATTCCAAAGTACTCTCCAAAGAAGCAGGAAGACTCCAGGACTGAAGAGGAACCGAAGAGATATCGATTGATTGCAAGACTGAGACACAATGGAGATGAAGATGTCGTTGAGAAGCCGGATGCCTATGGAATGTCTTCGGAAGTGTATTCTGGAGAATTGGAAAAGACTCATAAGAAGGAAGAGCTCACAGAGATTCCACTGAACCAAAAATCTTCCGATGGATCAGAAGATCTTGAGAATGTTCCACCTCGTTCTTCTCGCTTCAGTTTCCTCCGACCAACTCCCAAGACACGAACGACATCCTATCCATCTACGTCATACTCTGGACCTCTAGACACCACTGACCTAAATTTGGACTTGGAAGAAATGCCACTCGATGTACCCTTCTTGTCACCAACACCAATCATCCGGAAGTATCGCGTGATTCATAGAAAGAAGCATTCTGGAGAACAAGATGAGGTTGAGCCAAGAGATCTCAATAGGGTATTCTATTCATTCCCCGTTGCGAGATATAACGGTCCGCTAGAGATGACGTCACCGGCTGAAGAGGTGCCAGAAGTGTCGATTCTGAGGTACGCAAGAAAGTATCATAACGGATCTAGCTCCACGTACCTTTGGCACTTGTTAAATAGAAGATCAAAAGAGATTGAGGAGAAGCAGCCAAAACAGCAAAAGATTGTTGAAGAGAAGAAGGATATTAAATTGATAGCCAGAGTACTGCCAATGCAGAAGACTCCAGAAGAAGAAGTGATGGAATTGACTAAGGAAGAACAAGCAGTTCACGAAGCATTGGCTGAAAGAGCCGTCGAGCCAGTTGACTACACAGCCAGCACTCTCAACGCTATCAATTATATTCCATCCTCGTTGACCTACAATGTTCCAAGACCAGCAAGAATCGAAGGCCACACTGTTTCCGGTGATTGCTACGTGGAAATCAGACACGAGAGACGAGCCGAAGTGCAGTTGGAGCCGGCGTATGTGTTGCGCGAGGCGACGAGACGAAGCCACGCCTACCTCTCAACGGCCACCGCTGTTTTCTCTGGACACTCTGAGCCCTCTGCCAGTGCATCGGCTACGACAACAAGCCATCATTCTGTGGTTGTTCCCAGTTTCGTCGGTTCGGTATCTGAAGACGAGACTGGACTGCATCACTTCTCCTGGACACCTCCTACTCGCATGTCACCGCAGCCACCTGAGAGAATGTCATTTCTGGCGAGACTCGGGTTCAAGGTAGGGTTTTTGTAGTTTGTAGTGTGGTATTGTAGTGTGTGTAGTGTGTGCTTGAGGGTTCTAGGTAGAATGAAACTTTTTAAAATTTGAATTTAAACTAAAAATTGTATTTTCAGTCTATTTTGAAATTCCGAAATCTAGAATCCCATTGCAATTTTCTCCAAAAAATTTCATCCTAAAATCTGATAATTCCAGTCTATTCAGCCCAAAAATTCCTGAAATTCCAGAAAGTCTCAGCTATATCTAAAAATAATCAACATAGAATTTGGGACACATTTTCAGTTATTTTACATAGAATTTAAGTCAATTTTCAGCGATTTTCAGACATTTAAAACTTATTTCAGCATATTTTTATAAACCAATTTTCAATTCATTCGACTTTCTTAATCTCTAATTTTACGAATTTCTGACTTTGTAGTTCTGAAACTCAGAATTTCCAAGGTTTCTAAATATCTAGATTCTCAGATTCCCAGATTCCTAGATGCCTAAATTTCTAAAAACCCCGATTTTTTGATTTCCCGATGTCTGAAATTGAATTGAAAATCTATTTTCGTCTAGTCCAGACTCATTTTCTTGACCCAAAATTGTCTGTTGCTCATTAGGAATTCCCCCCCCCCCCCCCCAAGAAGAGATGGTTGTCCTTAGACAATTCCTCTTTATTCCTATATAAATCCAGCTGGTTGAAATAAAACTTAAACAAGAAGAAGGAAATTCTTCTTCTTCTTCTTTTGTCTTTTCTCTTGTTTCCAACCAACTCCCCTCCGAATAATACACTGCTGTGCCCCCATCATTTTTCCTCCTATTCCAATGTTTCTTCTTCTTCTTTTTGTTGGAATTCAAAGAAGAAGAGACCGCTTCTTCTTCTTTTTACAGTGGTGTGTGTCTGGTTGGTGTGATGAGCTATTTCCTTCTCTACTGGAAAAAGAAAAGAGAAGGAACTCTATAGGGAATATATAGCTAGAGGCATCAGAAGAAGGAGGCGTTTTTTGGAGTCCTCCTCCTCCTCTTGCTCCTCCCCTCTTTTTGCTCTTTTTGTTGTTAAAACAAGAGATAAGGGAAAGGAGGAAATGGGATGGAAGTTTGGGGAAAAGATTTAGAAGTTAGATTTGAAATTATAGAATTTTCAGAAAAATAGCAATTTTTGGGTTTAGGGAAGTTAAATGGTCTGAAAATCACCAGAAAGTTGAAATTCAAATTCATTTAATTAAGGTAGATAGCCAAAGCCAGAATGTTGTTGAATTTTCCTTGATTTGAACTGAAATTTAATCTGGAAGTTTGGAAATTTGAACCCAAAAAGACCAAAAATCTGAAACTTCTATCTGAAACTTCGACCCTTTTTCTCAAAATTTGCCTCTAGAAAATCACATTTTTCGATACTCTAAAACCTGTAATAGAAGGGTCCCCTTAACTTTTGACATTGAAACAATTTATCTCGGTTCCTGTTAAAGATATCAAAAAGGTATCAACTGATAAACTGTTTATCATGATATCACAAACATTTTATCAGTTGACACATTTTTGATATCTTGCATAGGAGCTGAGATAATTGAGATCAAACTTGCCACTTTTTGTTCATACAAAAATGTTTTTATTTCCAAACTTCTCCAATTTTCGTCTCCTTTCACTAATCCTCTTTTTCCTCTTTTTTGAAAATTATATTTACCTAGCAAACGTTTCACCCAAATATCTCATCTCGCTCCTGTGTGTGTGTGTGTGAAAAGCCGCATTGACCCTAATTTTTTCTCCTTCAATATTTACTCAAACTCTCAAGACACCACAAAAAAAAAGGACAGAAAAAGTTTCTGATTTGAAATAAGGTGGAAATCGCTGAAAATGAGCCCAAAGAATTTGAAAAATAGTCTGGAATTGTCCTAAATTGACTGAAAAATAGACGAAAAGTTCCAAAATAGACTGAAAAATCTAAAATTCAACTGGAAATAGTTTAAAATTGAATTTTACAAAACGCTAAAACTGGCACAACATAGCAGAAAAATAAATCGAATTTACTGAAAACCCAGCCTAGCATGCCCTCTTCTCCCTTCAGTATAACTACAGTATACCTTTACCTAATTAGCCTCCTAATTACTCATATAATCTTTGCAGCGTGACAAGAGCAAGAAGAAGGACAAGAAGAAGAGCAACGGTGCCAATAAGAAGGGCGAGAACGAGACGAGTGGTGAGACATCGGACAGCGAGCACGACGAGAAGCGAGAGTTCGCCGTTGTTGAGTATGAGCCGGTGAGTCTTTAAGACTTGATGAAAACTGTGAAAACCAGCTTAAATTGGTTTGAAATGGCCAAAGTCGACTAGAAATGCCCTGAATTTAGGCGCCAAAAATGACCAGAAGGAAGCTGAAAAATCTAGGCTCAATGCTGGAAATATTCTGAAAAAAATGACAATTTACAGACTAAAGTTATACGAAGAAAGTGTAAAAATAGGTGTAAATTGAGCTAAAAAGATCGAAATTGGTCTATATTCTACTCGTTAGAACTTATCTTGAGCCATTTTAACCAAATAAAACACTCGAAATAGCTCAATTTTTGGCTGAAAAACTATGAAAGTTCGTTCGGATTTCACTAATTTTTAGTACTATACTTTTCCCTTTTAATTGGTTCTAATTACCTATCTTCAACTAATTTTCTAGATTATTCTCTTTAAAAATTTCCCCTAATCGGTTATAATTACATATACCTAATTAACTTTTCAAGAGCGATTTGAAAATGCGTCTCGAATTTGCAATTATTTTCAGATTTTTATTTTCTTCAATTTTATAATTTTTGCATGATACATGAAACAACACAACACACAGAAATGCACACACATAGTTTAAGCATGCTCCGCCCACTTCTCATCAACAAGAAACTGCTCCTCCGCCGAAAAAGCCCGAACATCGAACACACAAATCGCCTGGCAGACGGTTGGATGAGCCAATGAACGAGGTTACTGTAGTGGTGACGTCATCGGAGCAGCCGAAAGAGCTGAAAAATACGAAAGAAGTGCGACACGAGACGCGCGAGCAGCAATTCCGGCTGACTGGCGATGGGTATACGTCTGGTTTCAATCCAAATGATCCGGTATGACATGGAGGAAAAGAGGACGTGAAGAGAGGGATTCTGAAGTTGCTTAATTAGAAAATTGAGAAAATACTGATTAGAATAGGCTAGGTTGAGATGAACAATAGAGAAAGGAAATGCATGGATATTCAGGATTGGGAGAAGAAGAAGGAGCAGAAACTTGCACTTTTTATTATAAAAAAAAATCAAATAAACTTAAAAATAACTTCAAAAGTAAATGAAATTTGAAATTTTTTAACCCGAAAATTGTTCAATTTCAAAATACCGTAAAACCTGTAATAGAAGGACCCCCACTCTGTCAAGTTGGAGCTCGATTATCTCGGCTCCTACAAGAGATATCGAAGTTTTGTTAACTGATAAATTATTAATCATATATCTCTTATGGGAGCCGAAATAATCGAGCTCAAACTAAACAGAGAGAGTGCCCTTCTATTAGATGTTACGAAATTTGAAAATTGAAACAATTTTCAGGTTCAAAAACTTAAAATTTATGAATTTTTGATAATGAAAAAGCGGTATTTTCGAGATTTTGTATATTTTGCTACTGAAAAATCCAGGTGGAATTGTTCTTCTTCTCCTTCTCCCTATCAAGTTCTGAATAGAATTCGACCTGAACTGGTGTGTGCGAGTGAATGGGTGTGGATTGTTTTTTGATTTTCCTATAAAGTGGCCCATACTCCGAGGGTACATAGAAATAGGGTACATAATGCTCAAGGTGTCAGAGGGTAGTCTGAAAAGGTGCATCTAATGGACCCCCTGAGCATGATGTACCCTCAATGTACCCATGTACCTCCGGAGTATGGGCCCTAAAAAGTTTCTAGACATTTTTAGAGACCGCTGTGCCCTTTTTTTCGTCTTTTTTTCTATTTCTTTCTATTTCTTTACACAAAATAATTTTCCCTCCTTCTTTGATTCTCACCCACACACCCACACACACTTCTGATTTTTAGAAATTCGAATTTCAAGAAAATTTTTGAGTTTTTTAGTTTTTTCCCTCATCAGTGTCTCTTGGTTTTTAGATTGATGATTTCATAGGGATTTTCTAGCCCCCCTAAAATGTGTGATATTTCCCCTTGAATTTTTCCCCAAAGAATCTCAAAAACCGTTCAGTCACTGATGGCAACGATACAACGGGCGGAACGTCTGAACGCCAGCTCGCCACGGTTGGAACACGCCGAGCGCACTTTCACTGTGCGCGCCAATGCGCCATTACCGGTCTCTTTCGAGGTATAGGCAAATGCTTTGGTTTTCAAGGCCAAGGGCAAGTGATGGCCATCTTATGGCCATTGTCCCAGGTCTTGGCTAAGAAAACTATTTGGTATTGTGTATATATGCCGATTGGTTTGCCTCTACTACCATAATACTGACTCCGATTGCTCAGCTTTCAAAAACATCTCTTCTTCTTCTTTGTTTCCTCTCTCTTAGTTTTGGTCCTCTGTTCATCGTCGTCGTCCATCTGTAAACGCGTCAAAAGCGCTCCATTGTACACCTATCGCACGGCTTATTACACCCCTGGAAAAGCGCTGAAAAGGCGCTCCAGCCACACTGCACCTTTCACTATATACCGACTGTGTGGCTTCTTCTACTTCTAAAACATATATGATCTTTATATATATATATATATTCTAAAGTGTGATGCTTCATTCATTCAAAACGCGTCCAAGGCGCCCCAGAACATGGAAATTGGACGAAGATCGAGGACGTTTTCTGAGTTTCTCTCATATTTTTGTTCGATTTTTTTAAACGAAAAACAAAAAACTCGGTTCTCGCTTCGCTTCGCCAATTTTCATTTTCATTCTGGCTCCGCCCACTTTTCCCATCTAATTGCTCATGTTTTGCAGGAGAGCGGCCAACCCTATACAACGGTGTCTACGTGGCAAGAGACTAGCGATCTACCGGAACAAGTCGAGGTCTACACTGATGAGAATGGCAGACAGATTACGTAAGTTTTTTTAACGATGAGCAATCAAGATCAGACATTTGGAAGTCTGGACATGCAGACAGATTCATGGACGGTTGCAGAAAATCTTTAAATAACAGGATTTTCAATGGGGGAATACGGAAAACAGACATCTGGAAGTCTGGAGATACAGCAGACTTTTTTCAGACGAACAGTGAAATCGTCCCAAGTGAAGCACACTGTGCAAACGCAATCCTTCCAAAACTACATTGTCGATGGAGATCAAGTGCCAGTCGGTGTTGTTGATGTGGAGAGATCTCGTGAACAGTTGACACCACTCGGACAGAAGCCTTCTGGAGATGAAGCCGGAGGTGATAGTACTGGAATTGTGGAGACGCAGACACGCACGATGACCTATGAGGCTCAGGGAGGCGAGAATGCCGCACCACCTGGATGGGCTGAGCAGGTAGAGAATTGATTGGGGAATTCCAGAAATCAAGGTTTCTGGAAATTTGAAATTCTGCAATTCGGAAAAAGGCTGAAATATCATTTATAAAAGCTCTGAATCTTGGAAATTTGAATTTTAGGATTCAAGATTTTCCGAATTTCAAATTAGTCTGTTTTCCAGGGACTCGGCGAGTACGTCTCATCGAAAAGTGTGACTCAAGGCAATCGAACGATCGAAACGATCACTTATAAGACGGAGAAGGACGGTGTCGTCGAGACGCACGTTGAGCATCGTGTCACTATTCATTCCGATGGAGATATCGATCATGATGCGGTGAGTTAGTTAGAAAAACAAAATCTAGACGGAAAAAGCTTCTGGAGGCTTTTTGTCTTTCTCGAAGCTCAAAAAATGGCGTCACTTCGAACCCGGTTATTTCGAAACTGCATGACACTTCGAAACCGATCATTTTGAAACCGGTCATTTCGAAGCCTTTCGAAGTGTCACAGAGATCTGAAAAAACTGCTTTTTAAAATTATTTAGACTCAAAAAATCTGAACATTCGAATTTTTTAAGACTCTTATATTTCAAAATAACCCGCTTCTCATTTTGTTAGATATCGTTGTGAAGCTTGAATAAAGTTTCTGATCTAATTACATATTCAATTAGTAATCTTTTTTCCAGGAACTCTCTCAAGCAATCATGGAGGCGACCCAAATGAATCCGGATATGGTTGTGGAGAAGATTGAAGTCCGCCAGGAGACTACTCAATAAATAACTTGTCTTCTTTTCTGAGATTCTTCCCCTATAATTTCAAATTTCTTTCATTCCTTTTTTTCCAGTTGTGTTTCCCCTCTTTTTCTAAACTATGCGAACGACTTTCCTTTCAATTTTAATCAAAAAATCGAATGATTTATCCGAAACTTCGCGCAAGATTTTTCCAACTTTTAACCCAAACTCTCTTTTTAAATTCAATTCTCACCCCCCCCCCACACCGAAAAAAACACTGAATACCACGCCCCACCACCAAATGGAACTGTTTTTTTTCTTCTCTGATTTAAAATTGTTTCTTTCTTTTTTCTCTTCCTATTGGTAATTAATAAAAAAAATGTTTGTCAATTTTTTGAGATTTTTTGTTAAGAAAACGTTTGACGTTCAATTTTAGGTACCGGATTCAAATATCAGATCGAGATCTCTTCTCGATACGAAGTTATGGACAAAAGCCTGAAACCGAATTTTGGCTTAAGTATAGGCTTAGAAAAATCCTTAATAACTTTGTTCAAATAAGAGATTTGGGCCTGAAATTTTGGGACGTAACTTGAAATTAAATGTGGAACGTTTCTATGACAAAAAAACAAAAAAAAAATTTTTTTGGATTTCGAAAAAATGCCTTATGTAAGACTTAGCTTTTTTTCGATCAAAAAAAATGTTTGTCAATTTTTTGAGATTTTTTGTTAAGAAAACGTTTGACGTTCAATTTTAGGTACCGGATTCAAATATCAGATCGAGATCTCTTTTCTGTCAGAACGGACAAAAGCCTCGTTGGAGCAATTTTTGGCAGTTTCAAATACCTTTTTTTAAATGAAATATGAACTTTTTAAAAAATTTTCTCTATATAAATCCCACCGAAGCTGTCAGACTTGAGCTCAAGTATATAGGTTTCTGTTAGAGGTATCCAAAACCTGTCAACTGATAAAATAAGGGCGATATCATGATAAATAATTTACCACTTAAAAATTTTTCTATCTTTTAGAGGAACCGACATAATTGAGTTTAAAGTGGACGCATAAGGTGGGCTTCTGTTAGAGCAAGTACGGTATTTAAAAAAACTCACTTTGAGTGAACATGGTTATCTTGAAACAACTGATGAAGATAGACGGTGGGACAAAGAATAATTGCCACAATGACCGGCATCGAGAATCTTTAACTCCTTTTGGTAATCCCTTCTTTTCCACTCAGCCTTTGCTTTACAAAAAATTTTAATTTTTGCTCCATTGATAAAAGACCATCAGTTATCCGTTCCTTCTTCGATTGGGACTCTGATTGCTATTCTCTCTTTCAGAAGATTCTTGTGGGTGGAGAGATGGAGAGAGAGAGAGAGAGAGAGAGAGAGAGAGAGAGAAAGAGAGAGAGAGAGAGAGAGAGAGAGAGAGAGAAAGAAAGACAACAACAACCTCGCCAACTACTTTGAACTAGTTGTCGAGTATAGAAGAGCCGAAACCCCATCTAGAACGTTACGTGGTTCAAAGGTGATTCCCTCGATCATCGAATGGGCGTAAGATACATAGATAATGAGCAGTTTCTAACAGAGAAGTGAAAAGAAAAAAAATATACAATACTAATAGTAAGAACGTTTAATTAGCTCGTCTCCACTCTCTATCTACATCTAGATCTTGCTCTTCTTCAGTTTCTTTGGAACTCCTCGAATCGATATGCTTTCTGATCCATTTTCTGGAAACAAAAAAAATAAAATCGATGTCACTAATTTAGTTTTTACCTACTAAGGCCCAGCATCCAAAAGCACATCGAACGAAAATTATCGAAAATGTTTTTTTTAGCATGTGGACTTCTATTAGAGGTGGGTTTCTATCAGAGGAAATACGGTATTTCGCTTTTCAATCACCCTTTTTCGATGTACCCTTGAACCCTGGAACACCTACACAAGTGCCTATTAAACCAAAAATCAGGGTCTTCTTCTCAAAATGTTTTTTTTAAATTTCAAAACAGTCTGTCTGTTTTCAAAAAAAAACTCCTAATTTTGTTAAAACTTTTTTTTAAATTTTTAAGACACTCGAGCTATTTGAAATATTTCCGAAATTCTCAAAACTACCGTATTTCTTGTAATAGAATACTACTCTGGCCGTCGCCTTCGAGCTCAATTATCTTGATTCCTGTGAACGGTACCAAAAAGAGGGCAACTGATAAAATGTTTGTGATACTATGATAAACATTTTATCGGTTGACAAGTTGTTTATACCATTCACAGGAATCGAGAAAAAATGCTCGAAGTTGAAAGCAAGGTTACCCTTCTATTCATTTTGTAATCGTTTCTCAATTAAATTTCAAGTTTTTTCAAAACTTCTTTAAAAAACCGTTTTCATCCTGTATTGCAGAACAAACTCACTTTTGGAATCTGGAGCTTGCAGTGCTGGTCATCCATAGAGCAGCCAAGTCCTTGGAAGTTGTTGGCATGACTGTAGACTTCTAACACGATCAATGGATCACCCTGAGAAATTTTTTTAAAATTTATTTAAAATTTCAAAATTCCACAAAAAAATTCAGCAGTTTCAGAAAAAAGAAGAAAAGAAGGGAAAAGAAATTCTTGTCCGAAAAATCCGCCTTTTTTCCCAAAATTTGTCTGAAAAAAAGCAAGAAAAAGTGAAAAAACAGAAAAATACTCTGGCGCCTAGAGTAGATCCAATGAATTTTGCAGCGATTTAGAAAGAAAATGTGTGAAATTCCAAAAAAAAAACTGGGAAAATTGGGTATCGTTCTTATAATCAATAAATGGAGAGGTGTATGTCTTCGTCTTTGAATGTCATTCCGTTTCCCAGGAGGGAAGTTCCTCTTTTCTTTTTAGAAGGAAGATCCTAGAGACCAAATTTGATCTACCACAAAAGGTTAGGGCTGGCAGGTGTGAAGAACAACAAGGAAAATAAGAAAATGGGGTGTATTTTGGAAAATCAAGAAGAAAGTGTGTGTATAAAATGATGTTGAGGACAACTCTGAAGAGTTGAGAAAATGTCGAAAATGTTTAGGTTTTTCTCTATTTATCCGAAAAGTTAACCGCAAAAGGTGAGAGTATCTGGAAGATTAGCTGCTAATACTTGTTCTGATTAGCCAGACTATCAAGCCTCTTGATCTCTTTTGTCACGTAGAGACTCAGTACTCGAAAGAGAAAAGGTGATTTTGCCTTCCAAAACCCATTTTCTCCAGAGCATTGAAGACAACAAGCGAGAACCTACAGTTCGAATCTAACGCTCATCCACGTCCGTTTCAATCAATTTGAGACAATTCGTAACTGGCTCCAATCCAGCTTGCCGATCAGATAGTCTTACCATTGCTAAACGGATCCTCTTTGAATATTCCATGATCTTCGGATAATGGTGGTGACATGGCAGTATCTAGCTACAAAGAGTTGGAACATGAGTTATCAATGGGTATGGATTGAAGAATTGGACTTCCTTTGAAGTTTAATATTTCAAACTATTCGACGGAGCTTTCAGTAGTAAGGAGAAGTTGATGAAGGACGCGTTTACAGTGTCGAAGGGGAAGAAGAAGTAAATTATTGTCTTCTTGGCTCGTTATCTCATTCATTTTTTTATTTTCGTAATTTCATCGTTTTTCCTTTTTTTAATTTGAAATTTTCTCCTTCTTTTTATGTTATTCGCTGGTTTATTCAGAATATAAAGCATCCAATTTTTCGTCAATTCAGTTTCTTTTCATTATTATTGAGATCGAACACATTTCCCGCGAACTTCTGGAGTCGATAGACACCGATGTGATGAAGGAACTGAAAATATGTCATTTGTGATGAAATTTTCAATGTTCTTCTCTTTTCGTTCACATTAGTGTACATGTCAACATGGCGACCTAATTTTTGCAAGTTGAATTTACTAGGCTACCTCCTTTCATTGGACTAGAATTGGCCTGATATTCACCTGGTATGTTTTCTAGGTCGGTGACCTAGAAAACAGCTTGCAAAAGTCAGGTCACCACGCTTATATAAAAATTTGGTCAACACCTACCCCTTCGACGTATTCAAAAAGCTGATAATTTCCATAAAATTCTTGGTCCACTCTAGGTTTTCTCTTCAGTCGTGCATACGGTCCCATCGCTGGATTCATCACAAACTCTGTCAGAATATCCATCATCGACGTATGCTGATGGAGGTTATCATAAAAATCCGGAGCCAAGGCTTTCAATTTAGGGAGATCTCTTCCCGGAATATATGGGAAGTCATGATGCTCCACGTGGTAGCCAACATTGAAGGTGCACAGATTCCAGAGACCGTAGTAGCTGGAAAGAAGGAAAGATTAGCAATTTCAGAGAAGCGTTTGGCTCACCTGAAAGTCTCTTGGTCTTCTTTAAAAGCATAATGTTCCGAGATAAAATGTCCGGCACTTGGATGAAGTCCCATGCTGATAATTGTTCCGAAGAATAGATAAATCAATGATTTGAGTCCAAAGAAGTAGAGGATTCCCAAATCAAAGGATATCTGCAAAAAAATCAAAAGGTTTTGTTGGTTGGAGAATCAAATCAAAAAATACTGTAAAGCTTGTAATAGAAGGCCCCCCCCCCCCCCGCACTGTCAAGTTCAAGCTCAATTATCTAAGTTCCTATGCAAGATACCGAAAATGTGTCAACTGACCAAAGACTTCTGATATTATGATAAGCATTTCATCAGTTGACAATTTTTGAATACCTTCTACAAGAATCGAGAAAAACTGGCTCCCCGGTATGAAAAAAGGTTTCTCGTTACCTGAATAACCGCATTCAAAATTTCCATATCAGTTGGAGCCTTCTTGTAGATTATCAATGGACGGAATGCATAGAAAAATGGTTGGAGTGCCAGCCAGAGAAGTTTTTTAGGTGATGTAGTGAAGAATTTGGCTTCAAACGCTGTGGGAACATCTGTATCCAAACCGTCCTCTCCTGAAAAATCATCAAGCATATTTTCAGTTTTTTTTTTGGGATTACCATAAACACTGTAATAGAAGTTTACTTAACTTTGAGCTCATATATCTTGATTCCTGTAAAAGATATCAAAAAGTTGTCAACTGACAAAATGTTTTTTATATTTTGATCTACATTATGTTAGTTGATCACTTTTTTATATCTTTAACAAGAACCGAGATTTACAAGCTCAAAGGTAGAAGTTTGGGTGACCCTCTATTAAAGTGTTTACATTATTTGTTATTAAAAAAACTCACCCAAATATCGATGGTGCTCCACATGGTACTTTTTAAAAGATATCGAAATTGGAACAGCAATCGGAAGATTCGCCCACATTCCAAAAAATCGGTTTTTCAGCGGATGCTTATTTCCGAATGCAGTATTATGGGAGATATCGTGGATTGCCAGTGTCATCGCATGATTTATGATTCCTCCACAAAAATAGGCTTCTAGAAGTATTAAAATCCAATCGGCATCTTGTAACATCCAGCACATAAAAATTTGAAACAAGACCATACTGGATACCACATATTTCAGTGATGGGTCAACACCAAAGAGCTGAAAGGAAAAGCATTTATAGAAATACAAAAATAGAAGCGCCTCCTAACCCGTCAGCTTTGATTGCATATATCTCATTTCCTGTGAAAGATATCAACAAGTGGTCAACTAACAAAATGTTAATTTTAATATCAGAAACATTTTGTTAGTTAATAACTTTTAGATATCTTCCATAGAAACCAAGATAAATTGTCTCAACGTTGAGAGGTCGTCAGCCGCCGCGTAGTTCAGCCGGCAAGCGTTAGGAAGGGGCACTTCTACCACAGGTTTTACAGTTCAGGACATCTTAAAAATCTCACCTGCTTAACTTCTGGATACTTTTTGACGATAGCCTCCCTCCTGCTCATATGTGGTTGCTCTGTTAGTGTCCATATAAAATCATCTCTGCTTACTGAATGTCCCATTATGTGGGAGCAATTTTTATGAGATCTGAAATTATCTCTTTTTTGAATTACTGACATTTTAGATTTTTTGGTTTAGGAAATTTGTATCAAGCCCCGCCCCTGTTTAACAAAAAGATAACATATTTAAATTTTTGTAACAAAAGTCAAAATTACTGATGATTCAGATGCTAAAAAATGAGCACAAAAATATCGATGGCAGAGTGAACACACATAAAATGATGTGTGCGGCGGTATGAGAGGAAAATGGACAAAGAGGAGAAAAAAGGACTGATAAGAAAACTAATATCATAAGAATATATATTGGTGAATCAGAAAAACTAGGAGAAACAGGGTTACGAGCGGTGACACACATACACATTTATGTTTGTTCATAGAGAGCAAAGAGTGAGCACCAGACGGATAGGGGAAACATTCCAGTAGTAACGAAGGATCAAAATGAAACAGTGATCTCTGAATGGTTTAAGGTAGTTAAGAAAATAATGTGGATCCCTGGAGACGCAACCCTAGAGACTGGGAGGTTTTTTTGTTGGTATTTTGATGTCACTTTTTTATATGACTCATTTGTAAATTTGCTCTTTATCGTAATTAACGCTAGGAACAGTGTAGTTTATGATAACAGCCAAAGAAATTAGTAGATGATACATTAATAAAGAAAGAGAGAGAGAGAGAGAGAGAGAGAGAGAGAGAGAGAGAGAGAGGGGGGGGGGTGAGATATTTTTCTTTGAAACAAGAGAAAAGGTGTCGAGTGGGAAAAAAAGGAACATCATAAAACCTGTATTAGAAGGGCCCTCACACTGTCAAGTTTGAGATCAATTATCTCGGCTCTTATAAGAGATATCAAGAATATGTCAACTGGTAAAATGTTTCTGGCAATATGATAAACAGCTTATCAGTCGACAGTTTTCCGTTACCTTTTATAGAAATCGAGAAAATGGAGCTCGACGTGCAAGTTCATCTATGACAGGTTTTACGGTCCAGCTTTTAGATAAACAAACGAGGGTCTGGATAAGTACTTCAAAAGAATTACATCTCAATTATTCGAATTTCAAGATACCGTAAAACCTCTAATAGAACGACACCCGGATCGTCCACTTTGAGCCTATATATCTCATTTTCTGTGAAAGATATCAAAAAGTGGCTAACTAGTAAAATGTTGCTGATATCTTGATAAACATTTTACTAGTTAATTACTTT
>NC_013489.2:15320283-15408921 GCF_000004555.2 Caenorhabditis briggsae | reverse complement strand
AAAGAAATTAGATATATAGGCTCAAAGTGGACGATCCGGGTGTCGTTCTATTAGAGGTTTTACGGTATTACAAAAGAGTTTATCTAAATTATTCTCTCATAAAGTGTTACATTGGAACCGTGCTCAATAGCTTTTTCATGTCTTGTAGGTAGATAGACACGTGTAGTTTGTGTGGGGTTAAACACAAATCATGCAATGGGAACGAAAGGAGAAGAGTACCTCTTATGATCACTCTGAAAAAAAACTGATGGAACAACTACTAGCTGGTGAAACTGAAGCATTGAAATATAAAAGAATACCGTAAACACTCCAACAGAACGCCACCCGGGCCATCTACTTTGAGCCTAAATATCTCATTTTCTGTGAGAGATATCAAAAAGTAGTTAACTAATAAAATGTTGCTAATATCATGAGAAACATTTTATTAGTTAACAGCTTTTTGATATCTTTCGAAAAAGTGAGATATATAGGCTCAAAATGGACGGTCCGGGTGGCGTTCTATTAGAGTGTTTATGGTACTCGGTGGATATACGTATTGAGAAAGGAAGTAAATTGAGTCAAAATAAGCTAGGCTCTGATCAAAAGCTCTATAAACTGGATATTTTTGGCATAAAATTCTGGGTTCTCAAAAAAAATTTGGAGCCCAAATTAACAGTGTAGTAGTGATAAATTTTTACCAATGCGAAGCTAGCGTAGAGGAGAGGATTGTGAAGCTAGGCAAAGGAGAGGAGATAGAGTTGAAAAGTGATGACAGGAACAGATACTTTGAAAATCACAAAACAAAGTCTTCACAACTATCCTGAAGGTCGAATTTCAAAGGTTTTACCCTTTTGATTTAACTCGGGAAGAGGGGATTTTTCTACTTTGACTAGAAAGAAAAGAGGAAATTGAAACCCTAGAAAAGGATGAAAACAAAAAAGAAGAGGAGATTGGCGTTGGTTAGCAACCCTCTATTCCCAAAACGAGGCTACTCCCATGGTTGTTGCTAATACACATCGCAACCAGAATTTTCATCTCCCTCCAAGTGTTGTGAAGAAGAGGGAGAGAGAGTGCTCTCGGAGCCCGGTGTGCGCAAATATATAGATGCAAATAGAGAGTACAGAAGAGAAGGGAAGGAACTGTGTCTGTGTTAAGTTCAAGAAAAAAAAGAATATTGAAGAGAAAGAGGGGAAGAAAGAAAGAATTTGGAAGTGAGTGGGCAGAGATAATAATGAAACAAGCGCACTTTTTTTGCTCGTTCCCAACGGCACGTAATGGTCAGTTTTGAGTGTTTTTGGGTGATTCGATTACTGTAGTTAGTGTGAAAAGTCGAAATCTGGAAATCAGTTGAAAAAAAGTGAAAGGATGAAAGTGAAAGGATAAAAATCGATTGAGGATGTTTGACCAACGCCTAATCATCATAATTCTCCTAATGAATAAATGGATGGTGTCTCTTTTCTTTTAGTCTGGTAGAATTTAAAGAGTATTACAAAATGAGACTATTTGTAAGACTGTATCTGATTATGAATAAAGTTAGCCAAAAACCACCTCAGCTACGATGTCACAACTTTATGACCTGAAAATTTGTTCATAGACAAGATATAGTATTTCAAATAGTATCATTTTGTAATGCTCATCAAGTTCCATCATACCTAATTTAGATTTTTCGAAAACATTGATTCTAAAAGAAATTATGACAGGGCCCGGCAAAGGCCCGCCAGGGGCGCGGTTTACAATTATTGAATAAGCCAAAATTGAACGTTCTAGAACAAGTAAACCTGTTTATTCATAAATTCATAAAGATGAATCTTTTAAATTCACTAATACTGGTGCCCATCGGAACTGAGTGGGCGGAGCCTCTGAAATTTTCCAGCTGGAAGAGAAGTGACGTGTGAGAGGATCCAGCAAAACCAGTTATTTAGGAAACTTCCAGACAAATGTTTTTCAAAACTTTCCTGCTAAACGTCTTACTAATCACCCAGATCAACGGACTACCAAATATTTCCGACATAACAAACTTTTTCAACAATGATATCGACGTGCCAAGTAAGCGTCATGAAATGGGCGGAGCCTGAAATCTCTCTTTTCCAGAAACACGACCAGATATAACCGACAGAATTGGGCTCTATTCCCTCTATTCCCATATTCCCCTTCCCAGTGAACTAGGTCAATATACTGATTATTTGGTGATCTATCACTTCCAAAATGTATCTTTCGCTGGAAAAATACTAGAGTTTGATTCGATGGGATGGTTGAATGGGAAACAAAGTATCAATCACAAACTACCGTACTTCATTGCAAATCCCTCTTTCCGAACATCTCACATTTCAAAAGCATGGTGTGATTCTACTGATTTCTTTCATATCGGCTTCCGAATCTATCAGACAACTCGAGAAGCTGGTCTTCCTTATCAGGTGAAATGTGCCACGTGTCATCCAATTATCGAAGGACTCAACAACATCAACTACTTGTTTCCGGAGAGAGATTTTAGTCAGCAATTGACAAAACTGGCGATTGGGACGAGACATCTCAACAACGACAAGGACTACTGTAGTTATATGGATTGTGAGCAGAATCCACGTGTTGCTGATTTCGAGCAATACTTGCTGGAGAACGGTTGGTTTTGGGCTCACATTAACGATAGGGACCTAAATTACAAGTTAGAAATAAATTGGGACCCCTCAAATAAATCAAAGGCTATTAACAGTAACGATTTCTTATAGCAAGGTAAAATCTAAATATCGTTTTTCCTCTGATAGAAGCCTGTCCCAAACCGCCAACTTTGAGCTCAATTATCTCGCTTTGTATGAAAGATATAAAAAATTTGTCAACTATCAAAATATTGGTAATTTTATGATAATGAATTTATCAATTGACAACCTTTTGATATCTTTTACAGGAATCGAAATAATTGAGCTTTTCAACACATTTTTATTGGTTGAACCTTTTTGTAGTCTTTATTAAGAACCACATCGAGTGAGCATATAATAAAAGAGGACTATTGTGACCGCTTTAAGAGGAGCCCAGACACATTGAGCTCAATTATCGCGATTTCTATAAAAGAAAAAAAATTGGTTAACTGATAAAATATTGTTGATATTTTGATCTACAATTTATCAGTTGACACATTTTTGATATCTCTCACAAGAATCTAGATAATTAAGCTCAAAATTGGCGCGTGGGGTGGTCTTCTATTAGAGAAAATTGCAGATTTGTACTTTGGAACTTGGACAAGATGGAGTGGGGAGCATGCGACAACTGAAGCAGATCGAGAAGTTTTAGGTTATCCCAATGGAGAGTTAGCGGTATTTTGAAAAGTTTTGAAATTTTGAAAAAAAAACAAAAAAAAGTTTTAGATTCACTCCCGTCGAACCAGTGGATTCACCAGTATGTGCGGAATGGAATTGAATGGAAAAGTGATCAGTAGTAACATTTTTGTGAATGGCGATGTAGTGGGACCAGATGATTCCGATGGTAGATCAATTTATCTCTCAGAAGATCAAATTTTGTTCTTACAGAAAAAATCTTCACCTATCAAGACTACGAATCGCTTCAAGTTACTGTCGGAGCTGTGAAGGATGAGCAATTGGAACTTTTTGTGTTATGGGATAATTGGGGATGTTGCTCGGCGTGTTGCTGTCCTCCAGCTATTTGTGGACACGACTTTCAGACGTCTTCGGATTGGTGAGTGATGGGTCAAATACATTATTTTGATGGGTTACTGTAGTACAGAACAACCTAAATTTTTTATGGGTCTAGAATTAGAACTTCTTTGAATGAATTCCAGCGAAAACGTCTTCTCATCTAGAACTCGAACCGGACACCTCTCCGTTAGACTTCTCGAAAATAGAGTGGTAATTCTTTTGCTCCTCGAATTCCCGAATCTCTTCTTTCTCTAGAAGTCGAACCAGCAGCACTTGATAGAGCTCTTCAAACTTCTCTCGATTCCACCATATACGCATCGTGGCATTCCATTATTCTCCTCCCTTCTCCAGAATAGTCCAGCTGTCAAATTGGCTGTTGACACAATTAAACAATCGCTAATTCCCAAATTTCTAACTGCCAACAAAGCAGCAAGTGGCTATAAATTCAGATCAGGAATGTTTGTAGTGTCCGAATCTTGTAAATCGCATGTTCAAAAAACTGACTGTTTGGAATGGGCGAAGTGTCATAATGTTTCGCTGGCAGATGCCAATATGGAATCCTCGGAAACAGTTTCAGACTCGTGTCAACAGGTGCACTTTGTGGACATTCGAGTGGGAACTGACCACATGAAAGTGATGTGAGCCCCTTGCTTGAAATATTTCCACTTTTTTCAATATTCTAGAGTCGGCCAACATCAAAACCTTCGAATTCGTGTGGATAGTGAGGTGTACGACATGAACAAGATCAAGCCAAAGTGGAGAATCAACTTGCGCAAACCGAAGAAATTCGATAAGTCCCGCCCATGTCTGGCGCAGGGAATCGTCCAGAGAGCCGATGAGATTTTGATCTTGAACTTTGTAATGTGGGATCTGAAGGTTGATTTGATACTAGGCAATGAGAAGGTTAGAATCACTTTTGCGAGTGATCGGAGGAGTGAGAGTGATCGTGTGGTAAAGTACACTATTTTCTATTGGGCCATTGCTATAGTCGGTGAGTTTTTGAGCCCTAAAAATTTGATTATCCTACTTTTTCTTCAGCCTTCTTCCTATTGCTTATAGCTGCGGTCATCTTCATGCATCGGGAGAAAACGCGACGGATGGAGCGTGCAATAAAATCTGCCACTACAGAATAAAGCCGTATTATATCTTTTTGAAGAAAATTTCGAGAACATTTTTTCATAAGATCGAATTATGTCGTTAGATCATAAATATACATACAACTTTTTCGAAATGATTAGTTATTTTTCCTCCTTTTTGGGTCTCCTCCCATAGAAGACGAGGAAGGTGTTGAAGTGAGCGTTGGCGTTGTTGCGGTCGCTTTTCGTTTGCGAGCGTTGGCCTGGAACTATTTTGACGATTACATTTGCCCGGTTCTAATGAATCGGAACTAACCGTTGAAATTTCTTTGGAACTAGAACAATCAATCCAGGAAGTTATTCTTCGAGCGGTGGAAGCCATTCCAGGACCTCCCACCATGTCATCGTCCAAACCACCTTCTGGCAACTGTGAAATTCGGAAACGTGAATCGATATCAAAATCTTTTCCTTGTTCCTGCAGTTTGGTCCGTAAGGATTCCAACTCGAATTCTGCAGTCTGCATGGCAGATTTGAGCTCTTGAGCCAGCATAATTTGTGAGCGGAAATCGTTGTAGACCTTCATGATGGACTCCGAAGCGACTGGATTCATTTCTAAAGCATAACAATGATTTAGGAATTCTGAAAGTCGCAATATCTAACTCACCCATTTTGCATTTCTCCAGAACCACCTCAATATTCTTTAACTTCTTCTGTCCAATGTTAGTCGGCAACTTCATTTCTTGACCGCGCATATGAACACCGGAAGACTTGAATTCGGAGAATCGCAAAGCAGTAACAGAAATATCCAGAGGATTGAATAGTGGACCAGGAGCCATCGAAATGGATCCCGCTTTCGTTCTGAACTGTTTGTTGCGCTTTCCAGCGGCCGCTCCAGAAAATCCTGCTGTTGAAGGACTCGCCGGCTGTTCTGACATATTGATGAGCTTCTGAAGATCGTGCGCCTTCTTTTCTCTCTCCTTCTTTCTCTGATCGATTCTTCGCATCTCAGCAATCAGATCCTCTTCTTCTTGCAACTGCTCTTTAGTCCGATTCCATTGCTTGTTCAACTGTTCTTTTCGTCGACGTTCGTGATCTGCATCATAACCAGTGGGTGTCGAACTGGGATCCTGGAAGTGAAATACAGTTGAATGATTAATATTTTACCCAGTTTCTCACTCTCAGCAACTGCAATTCATACTGAATTTGATAAAACCGTTCTTTTAGATCTTCAGCTGACCGATTTACTCCAAACTTTTTGCAATCATATCTATCGGCGACTATAAACCAACGAAGATCAAATTGTCGGCAGACATCAAATAAGTAATCAGTTTCTTCTCGCGTCCATTTTGCAATTTTCAGATGATTTTCATACTCTTCATCAGTGTAAGTAGGAATTTCGATCACCTAAAACAACTGTTTCGATTTTGAAAGGGAAATTGATAATTCTCACTCTGTTGAATTTTGCGAATGCATACGGAGTTTGTGCTTCAATTTTATCTGATCGAACCCAGTGATTCAACATAAGATTGTCAGTTCTTCCTTCATTAGTGAAAGGGATCCATTTGAATTTTCGAACAGCGCGAAATCCGGTCTTCAAATTTCAATTTGTTAAAAGAATAAAATTTTTGATTTTACCTGAAACTTCTGCTTGTAAGTTTTCTTAACGTCTGTGGGCATGACAGATGTAATATCCTTGCCAGCGATCAAGTTGAACAGCTCCCGCTTCATTCCTTCTGGTTTTCGAAATGAAGTCTGTTTCGGCGTTTTTTTCGAGGTTGTTTCTTTCGAGGCGTCGGCGGCGCCGCCCAGGAGAATTTGATGAGCATCTCCAATCATCTGTAAATTCAATGAAACTAGTTTTTTCTTGTTATTTTTTTCTAAACGGCGAAACAAATGCGGAACAAAAAAGAAACAGAACCTGCTGGTTGTACATTTTCTCCGAAACAGTTAAGTATTTCTTCATCAGCCTGTTTGAAATTATATTTCTACCCGCTTATTCAACAAAAAAAAACAAAAAACTCGGAAAAAAAATTCTCTCGCTGCGAAAATGCAAGTTCGCCCCACTGAACATTTCGCTGTTAGATTCGCAGGTTGGCCGCTATACGGTGGCGTTGGCTGAGTAACAAACGCTTAACCATTGTGTGTAATTTTGGGTGGTGGAACTTTTTTCAAAAATGTCTTTTTGGTGATTTCTCGGTGGTTTTTAGTGTTTTTTGATGTTTTCTGAACATTTTTCTCATGAAATTCTGATTCGCGAGTATGTTTAAGCTACAATTTAAAAAATCGTGGAGTTTTCTTTGTGAATTATCGTGCTTTTTCGAAGAATTTCATCTGTTCGGCCTAAAACTAAAATTTTTCATTTGCAGCACTCAAACTGGCAATAGAGCACAGAAAGGCTAAAATCAAAAGATAGCAGTCCTTCAAAGCTCTTTAAATTCTACTTCGAATCAACCATGGTGAGTTTTTGTTTTTTTTTTGTATATCTAAAAGCTAGAAATTAGAAGAAGCATAGCATATTTTTTCAGGCTGTCGCTTTCAAGAATGAGAAGGCCCTCACCGATAACTCGGAGCACCGCATCCGTTTGACTCTGACCTGCCAAAGCGTCAAGCCGCTTGAGAAGGGTAGGGTTTCAAAAATGAAAGAAGAAATTTTTTTCTATACAAATTTTTTAGTCTGCGCTCAACTCATCGACGGAGCCAAGAACGAGCACCTCATCGTCAAGGGCCCAATCCGCATGCCCACCAAGGTTCTCCGCATCACCACCCGCAAGACCCCATGTGGAGAGGGATCCAAGACCTGGGATCGCTTCCAGGTGAGTAAATCAGGGAAGAATGTCAAAAAATCAGAAAAGTTGTTCGAATATTTCGAGCATATCCGTTTCGAGAAATGTCAATAGCAAAAAAACAAAAATGTGGTTTTTTGATGTCTCGAATTTATTCTGGTGTTTAGCTTTTAAATTGAGACCTGTTTCCGGTGATGCACCGTGTTTATGAATTAAACGTATTATTCTCAAACATTCTCGCCTCGCGGTCGTGCCATATGAAAAACCTCGGCCACTGGCGTATTGATTTCCCAAGATAATAATCAATTCATTTCAGATGCGCATCCACAAGCGCCTCATCAACCTCCACGCTCCAGCTGAGGTTCTCCGCCAGATCACTTCGATCTCCATCGAGCCAGGAGTCGATATTGAGGTCACCAGAGCCGACTAAGTGCCTTGGTGCGGCTACAGACGGGTATCCGGCTCGATGTTCATACACCGCGACTCTTTCCTTTTACCTTGTTTGTTGCTGCTCCTTTTGGTTTTGATTTGTTGTGTTGGAAGTGTTATGAACTAAAAATCATAAAACTTTATCATATCTCTTGTTACAATTTATGGTTTAGAACCTTTCCGCGCGAATACTTTTAACAGATAACAATTTACATATCACTTATACTCCATCTATTTAGAATCGTACATGAGCTCGAAAAATATGACGCCGCGCAGACAGATGGCTGTGAACGCTGCAATAGACAAGGATTGTCCGGTTTGCCACTGTGAGATGGTGCTTCCGACAGCAATTCCGGCGTGTGGCCACAAATTCTGCTTCCTCTGCCTTAAAGGTGTGAGCATGGCTCACTTGGGAGGGTGTCCGATTTGTCGCGGGCCAATCGATGAGAAGATTTTCAAAAAACCAAAGCAAAATCTCAATCTCAAAATGGATATGCCTGATTCACCAGCTCCATCGACAAGTAATTCAGCTGAGAAAGAAGTGAAAGAAGAGCCAGTTGACGAGGATGTCAAGCCTGATGTGAATGCGCTGAATGGTGAGTTCTTCAGCTAAACCACGTGGAAGCGCTTTTTTTTTTGATACCCCTAGACTTCTGCGAAAGTGACCTATTTATTATATTTCAGCCGCTCTTAACACCGCGTCTACTAAAATGTACTGGCTGTATCACGGACGAAATCGCGGATGGTGGCGATTCGATCCACGTGTCGAGAAAGACATTGAGGAAGCATACAACCACAGAACGCCAATCACTGAAGTCACAATTTGCGGACAGGCGTACGTCATCGACATTGCTAAAATGACACAATATCCGAAGAATAATAAGGGTGCGGCTCGAGATGTAAAGTGAGTTGCAGAAATTACGTCTTTAAATATAACACAAATTTCAGACGCGTTGACAGCAACGAATTCGACACACTCGACGTTAAGGGACTGGCTGGAGTTTTCGCTGCTTCTGGCGGTGCCGGATCATCATCCACCTAATGAACTCAGTTTTCCTGATACTCGAATCAATTAACCCGTAGACATTCCCTACTTCCCTTTCGTCTCAATATCATTACGGCATTCATTATTAAGGTCTCCCCATATGGTTTCATTTCCTCTGTTTCCGGAAAAATGATACTATTCATCCATAATACTGTACATTTCTGTTTTTTTTGCCTCGCTTTCTTTTCGTATAAACATTTAGAAAAAACTTCTGTATGATTCGCAATTCGAAATCCTTTCTCCCTTCACTTACACACACCTGGTACTCCTTTCACTCTCAACTGTCCCGCTGACCTACTTGTACTGGTCAACCTTCTAAAGCGAAGCGCAACGACTTATTTTTTTTTGGATGGATGCTGAAGCAGCGAGGATGTGACAGGCTTTAGCTTCCAGTTTTGCTTTTGAGATGTCGCCAGACGATTCAATAAACTTGAAGAAGGCGATATTCTATTTTTCCATTTTCTTCAACTTGATTTTTTGTAATCAATTTTTAAATAATTGCAGAAAATGACCTCAGACATTCTACAAGAAGCATTCAATGCTACGGTTTCCAGAGATTATGAGAAGTTAGTGTTCCGAAAGTTTAAAGGCGCATCCTCGGTCCAGCAACGAAAATTCCAATTTTTTGAATCAGTGTACCTTTAATATTATTGTTGTGCGAAAAAATTGGAGTCGAGACGCAGACAGTTGAACGAAAAATTTCTCTGCGTCTCACCGAGTATGTGCTGTTTGCATACCGTATTCAGACCGCAAAAATACTCTCTAACTCCAATCTTTTCGGACAACAATAATACCGTACCTCACAATCAATTTATTTTGCATATTTCTCTCATTTTTCGCTCGTTTTTGTCAATTTTCGTCTGATTCTCATTAGTGTCTAACCGAATTTTCTTATAATTTTTTATCTTATATTTTATTTTTAACTGTTTTGCTATATATGATAATCAGAAAAAAATTGTCAAAAAAGAACGAAAATTAAGAGAAATTGGCGAAAATTGAACATTTTCGAGATACGTTCGCTACTGGACCGGATTTTCGGCCGCAATACGCGAATAGACTAATAGTTCATTTAAAGCAGCAAAGGCTCAAATAGGGTGACCCTATTCTATTTAAAACATAACACATTTGCAGAGCAGTTTCTGTGATTCGCAATGTGCTTGCTAGTCAGCCAACACATTCGTTCTCTGTGGAGCAGTTGGAATTGATTGATCATGTGTATTCGTGTATTCTGAATACAAGTCATTATGATGAATCATTGATTGAGGTGAGTTGGTGTCGCGTTTGCATTGGAAAGCTTTATTATCTGTGTTCTAACAATTAGTCCAAGTGCTTAAACGGTACCAAATATGAGAAAATATGAAACAACGTAATCTCAATGTTTAATTAACTGAAAATTGTTCTATGTTGGCATTGGCAATCAAGATATTTTAAATCCACTAACTTTGAGCTCAATTATCTCGGTTCCTATGAGAGGTGTCAAAAGGTTGTCAACTTTTAAAAGATATTCATCATGATATCACCAATACTTTACTAGTTGACAAAGTTTTGACATCTCTCATAGAAACCGAGATAATTAAGCTCAAAAGCTCATATAGAAAAGGTGGCATCAGATCTTAATAAATACTTTTTATTAAAGACTACAAGATGATTCAACCAATAAAATTATGTTGAGAAGCTTTTATCAATGTTCCCCTCGTTTTTTATGCACACTCTTATGTGATTTCCAAGGAATTCTAGATACCGTAAACAGTCTACATACTAGAACGTCAGTCAAATCGTCGACTTTGAGTTCACCTATCTCAATTCCTGTGAAAGATATAAAAAGTGTATACTGATATAATGTTTCTGACATTATGATAAACATTTTGTTAGTTGCCCCCTTTTTATTATCTTTCACAGAAATCGTGATAAATTGGTTCAAAGTTAAAAAGACCTGCTGAGCTAAGCGACGGCTGCCGCCCTTTTAACGTTGAGCTAATTTGTCTCGATTCCTGGGAGAGATGTCAAAAAGTGTTCCACTGACAAAATCTTTAATACGATATCAAAAACATTTTATCAATTGACAACTTTTTATATCTATAACAAGAAGGATGACATTCTGTGTTTAGGCAAAAATATCCACTTTCCAGGTCTGCTGGGAATGGATAGATGCAATCGAACGAAACCCACGTACTGTTGACACCCGTGCTGTTTCTAGCTCTCAATTGAGCATATACTATGCCTACCACACTATATGTCGAGTTCAGGAACGAATGCCGCGGAAGCCAACGCATTCACAGTTGAGGCACGAAACATGGACTAGAGTTACACATAGTTTTAGGTGAATTCCTTTTTTCTTATCTCAGTTTAATCCATTTTCTATTTTCCAGCTACTTCTGGGCAGCGGCTACTCAATTATGGAAGCACTACGAGCTTGATAGATTAGATGTTCTCTGTAGCTGGTCATATTTGTGTCTGCAGTTTGCAGATGTGGTCACGGAAGAGGTTTTGAATGTTGTGGAGGTATGAAAAAAAGGCTTTTTAGATCTGTGATTTACACCTACCTTACTGATGATAGTTAGCTACGTGGAAACTCCAGATCTTGGTAGTCATAGCCTGCATATCAAACTCACTCAGACGCAGTGAGACTTAGTTAGACAGGGAAGACTAGACGAAATAATAAGAACAGTGTGAGGTTGAAACTATTGAATATTGACACTTTTCTCAAAACTAGTTCTTTCCTTTGATGAAGAAGTTAGATAATTTGGAAAAAGTTCGAAAGGCTTGACCTTGATCTGAGATGAGCAGTATCTCACTAGCACACTGTCTATTACTAGGGAGGTACGTGCTCACCTCAAATCAAGAATTGTCTTTCTGGAAACTTACACTTCGAAATAGGAATATTTAGAGTTATATATAGGATTAGAAAAATTCTAAAGAAATAGGAATAAATATAGAAGACGTACTGTACCGAAGAACTTCGGTTTCTGAAAAGGTAGTTAAAACTTGTCCGATAGACATTTATAGATGAACAGACAGCAGCTAGAACTTTACAACTGAAATGTCTTGGGTAGGACTCTAATATGAATTAGACTTATGAAGTCAGAATGGGTGGTCTTGGAGAAGTATTCAAATTAGTGAATTCTCGAAGAGATTGGCCAAATTACAAGGCAATGCAACAAAAAATGTGGCACCTAACATTTCACCTTGAAAAAGACATTGCATAGGGTTTCATCCAATTTTCTACACTTATTAGAATTTTTAAAATTACATGTCTTTCTAGGAGCTGACAGAATAACGCAAAAGTCGATTGACACGAATTGAAAAGAACTAAATATCGAAATCGCACTTGAAAACCACTTGACGCATAGGTTGAATGTTAGAAACTACCGGGAAACGACAACCGTTCAATGCAAAACTCGTTTTTAGGAAAGGAACAGAAATTTGAAGTTTGGTATTTTACTATTGTAGATCAAGATTCATTGGAAGAACCCATGAATGGGTACACGGGCGCCTCTCCCCTCTGCTCTTTTCAAATTCAATACATAAATAAGGGGTTGGAATACTTCAACCAAAAAATGCTTCCAGAATGCAAAAAATTCTACAAAAGAGCTACTCTCAAATGTGATCATGATCGAGAATGGGCATCAAGCAAACCAACGCCTTCTAACTGTTGAGAGGAACATTCGAGAGACAAGAACGTTGACTGAGAAGTTGGGAAGGCGATTGGTAAGAAGAGCTTCACATAGTGATCTCAAAAAACTATTTTCAGACAGAGCGGAAGCCAACTATTGCCGTCGTTTCTTCAGAAAATCTCTCTGGAGACGAATCCTCTTTGTCGCCACCAATGCCAAAGAAGTGGTGTAGTGGGCCCGAAGGAAACTGTTAATACTGTACTTTTTTTTTAATAGAAAGAAAGAGATAAATGAGTGTATATGAAATCTGAAAATCTTTGGTTTATCATGTGATAATGATATCACATCATCGCATCATCGTCATTATCAACACTTTTCTTTTGTTTTGTTATCGTATCCTTTTTTTGGTTTTCTAAATATGACGAAGGCGTTCCGTGGTTAAAAATATGAAAAGGAAAAAAAGAAAGAGATAGACATAGAATAGTTTAAAAACAAAAATATTTGAAAATTGATTTTCATTTTTTAGAGATTTTTTTGATGACACGCGAGATTATTTCAAGAAGATTGTATTCGGAGCATATTTCCTTTAAAGATCAATATTTTGGGACCGACTCATTTAGATAGAACACGACAAGTACTATAAAATGAAACACTTTGGAAAGCTGTATCTTGTCTATGAATAAAGTTGCAAGCCATATTTCTATGACCGTGGAGCTCAGATTGTTTTTTGCTTGTAACTCTGTTCATGCACAAAATCCAGCTTTGCAATCACCATAATTTTGTAGTACTCGTCAAGTTTCCTCATATGCATTTGGGATTGTGCAAAAATATTGATCTTACAGAATCTATGATAGAGCCACCGAAGGCCCACCAGGGCCCCGTTTGAAAGTATGAATCAACAGCCGATTTACCTTATTAGAAGAATAGTAAAAGATCCTTAGCAATCTAGAAGAGTGTCCTCCGTCGATGAGAAAGAAGTCCCGACAACTCGTTGCTCTGGTTCTTGTGTCGCTTCTGGAAACAAAAAATCAGTTGTTGAAAATTCAGGAAAAATTTAGCCCCTGCCACCCAGTACAGTTTCCCGAGGAGTTTCAAATTTCGGAAAGATAAACGCTTTCAGAAGCAGTTTATCTTTCCGAAAAATAAAAGAGATAAACTGCGGAAAGGTAAACTGCTTCCAGGAAAGATAAACTGCTTTCAAAGACAGAACAAAAACCCGAATCTTTTCAGTCAATACATTGGCACCCACATCGCGCGATCAAAAATTCACAAGAAACATTTGGCACCCGGCCAAAAAAACTAGAACAAAAAAGCGCGGTGCGTCGGATGAGACGACGCCCTATGAGAAGACCAAACACTCAAAAATCAGCAATCTTCTGATAGTGTGAAATCTGCAAAAGTTCGAACAGCCGAAATTCAATAGTCGGTCACTCCCCCTTTGGAATTAGACTATTTTTAGTTCCAGATGGTTTTCCAACTCTGTATATCATCCCTGCATTCCTCATTCAATAATTGTTTCTCTTCTCCTGTCTCTCAAATTTTGTCACATATTCTATAAAAACTAAAATACGAAAATTTGTAATAGAACCTACACCCACTAATACACTACTAACGTCTTCTTCTTCGTCTCAATACCAAACACAGTCGTGCCAATGGTTTTTATATACGATTTCTCGTTTTTGACCGATTGACGACGATTTAGATGAAGTGATGTCATATTTGGATGTGATGGTGAGAAAGGGACACTGACCAGATAGTGTGTCTAAAAACTTTTTTTGCGGTACCCCTGTTTTATTCTTTGACACTTTTCACTTTTTCTCCTCCTTTATGTTTCTTTGACTCCCCCTTTGCATCGTCCAGCACACAACCACAATAATACAGTCTGAAGGACATTCGAGAAAAAAAAATGGAAGCAAATGTTTAGGTGAATAATATGTAAAATTTTTTCAACTACTGTTTTTCATTTCGATAGATTTTTCGTTTGAAATCTAATCCTGATGAGTTATTCATCGTAAGAGCACAGACCAGGCGGGGTTGCCCAAAAGCGTACAGACGGCGGCTGAAGGTCTGAGAAATGGCTACAACTAAAAATATCAAAAAAATTATTTGTTTGATTTTTTGGAATTTCAAAAACATTTTACAGAGAAACATAGGTTTTTCTTATTATGGCTCGACTACTAATGATTGCTTTTATACTTCTTATCACAAAATTTTCCCCATTTGCTCTAAAACGCAAATTATAGCCAATTCTTGAAACTTCAGCCACCGTTTGCGCGCTCTTCAGCAAACCCGCATTACCTGTGAATGCGGCGGTTTTTCGAGCTACCGTTCCTGTTCGGTTTCCATTTGAAAAATCTCATCAGGAGTTAATTGTAAAAAAAGTTATCAACAACAAAACATTAGCCCTATTTTTTTCTAGCCCGTGAGGTTATTTTTTAACCCCTAATTTGGCTACTTTCTACTGAACATCTCTATTGTTCGACAGATTATAATACCTTCCATGAAATTAGATCTCCATTTAAACGTCCTTTTACAAAACAGTTGGTCTAAAAACTATTTATTCATGTATATTTTCAGGTTGTAGACAAGTTAGTTCGATATGAACAACAATGGATTTTATAATCCTTGTTAGGCATATTTCGATTTTCCCTTTATTGTTTACTAAATTCTTACTGCATGGAATAACAGAAAGGAATCAATGTCAGAAACATATGACAAGAACGTTTTGAAACTAACATCCCAAAAAAAAGTTTCAAAATAAATCTAGAACATGAGAGAGAGAGAGAGAGAGAGAGAGAGAGAGAGAGAGAACCTAATCAGACAGTTTATCTGTCAACTGACTTATTTTTTCCCAAAATGAAATACGCACACTTTCAAAAGTCAAGTCTCCTTCAATTTCTCTTCCCTCTTGTCTCTTTTAATTGTACATCAAAATATCTGTGATACTGTATCATTTGTTTTCCGCTGTCTCTGTCTCTCTTTCACTATTTTAACATTATATTCTATTTCTATAGTTGGTGAAGGATAGTTGACACGGCGTCATCATCTTCTTTTTCTTCTTCATTGAAACGTCTCTCTTCCATTCTTTGTACGTCTTCTTATTTTTCTTCTTCTTCTTCTTTTCCATTCTTCTCCTTTTTGATAAAGACAATTGATTTTGACACTTTTGCTTTGTATCTCTTTTTGATCCATTGTTTCAGAGAAACCCTTTTTTGTAACTTTCAGAGAACATATTGATTGCCACTACAACAAAAGAAACAGAAGAATACACTGAAAGTATACTGTATGACTCGGAGTGAGTTCCTCAGACCATAACAACATCCAAAAGATTCTTCCAGAACCACCAAACTGTATTGTTCCTGTTTCGAAAAATGGAGTGGTGCTGGAACATCACGAGAGTGCCGGAACGTCAATGTGTTCATCAGCTGACAACACAGTCACAAAATTTACGGATAAAACGAAACGGAAGAGGTTCGAGAAAGAGGAAAAAGATACGGGTATGACGATAATGGATCATATAAGAACTTCGTTTGTGGAGCACACACTGACCGTAGATCAGATAAGGGTGAGTTTGGTTTCTACTGTGAAAGTCTGTAAAATCCTTCTGCTGATTATGGACTAACATTTCCAAACGATCATCTTAAAGTGCCTGTAGCAGTTGTTGAACTTTTCTAAATCAGCTTACTTAACAGAAAATTAGCCTCTAACTTTGTAGTTCACAATATTGACTTCTCCCAACTGTAAACAAGTGATGTTCATATTTAAAATATAGTAATATACGAAGCAAACTTTACAACTTCCCACAGTATTCTGAATCATGTGTATTACTAATTAAATACATTTTAGGATCTCTACCCAGACTCCTACGTCTTTCCTCAACATGCTGAGAGAAGTGACGGATTGCACAGCGATGAAGCTAAGAAACGCTTAAAAGACGGTGGTCTGAACCATATCAAAACCAAAACCGATCCGAGTTTATCTCGATTTTTTCTCGACCAGTTCCACTTCAAATTCTGGATCCTTCTGATCGGAGCCGCCATTCTTTCTGTGATGACCTATTTCATTCATATGGCACGGGGATACAATGAGCCCCTGAACATGTATTGTGCGATTATCCTGATTGCTGTTGTAATATTTATGTGTATTTTATCTTATTGGCAACAAGCCAAGGCCAAAAAAGTGAGTCATTGGTTTTTGGGCTTTTGAACGACAAACGACTTGCAGGTATTGCAAGAGAATCGAGATATGATGCCAGCGATGTCATATGTGATTCGTGATTGTGAGGAACAGGAAATCAGAGCTGATGAGGTGGTGGTCGGAGATCTCGTGTACTTGAGGTATCAAGCTATTTAGGTTCTATAACTGAAAAGTGATTTTCTTCAGAGCTGGCTATAAAATCCCAGCAGACATGCGAATCCTACAAGCCAACTGCCTTATGATTGAAAGTGATATAACTGGGGATCGAATGGCTCGAGAGTTCAAAGCGGATCCAGTTCCAATTGGTTCTTCGGTGTTCGACTCTTGCAACGTAGCATTCATGGGATCCTATTGTACAGAAGGGGAAGGAATTGGAATTGTTATCCGAACTGGAAAGTTCACAGTAAGCCGTTTAGTTACAGGTTTTATAAAACGATGCTATATGTTTTAGGCTATGGGTGTTCTTGCCGAGCAACATCATCACATTCCACCACCATCGGGCCGTCTCCAAACTGAACTTCAGAACTTTTCCACTTTCATTTCAATCGTTGCGATTTCAATGGCTACTGGAGTATTCTTCATTGGGTGCTTTGTTGCTAGATTCGAGAACGTTCTAGACCATTTTATTGTTGGCTTCGTAGTAATTATCGTAGCAAACGTTCCCCAGGGACTTCCTGCTACTGTAATGTCACAGTTAAGAATCATTGCCAGGAGGATGGCACAGAAGAATATTTTGATAAAGAAGTTGGAGCTGATTGGTAAGCTTTTGATAAAGATAAGGATTTATAAGAAGAACTTCTACAGATGAACTTGGAGCAGCTACCGTAATCTGTGCAGACAAGTCAGGAACGCTTACAATGAACAAAATGGTTGTCACAGATCTTTGGTTCAATTCTCGTCTTCTAACTGGTTCAGCAGTGGACATGAAGCATCCACATCTTCGTGCTATGAAAACATCAATGAAGAGCCCGGGAAGATTAGAAGAACCACTTCCCGAAATATTGACAGTAATGTCTGTTTGTAATAATGGACAGTTTGAACATGTTCGAAGAGCAATGAGACGCGTTTCAACGATGAGAGCTATGCAGAAAAGTGCGTCCGAAGCAATGTTAAGTGCTCAACTGAAGAAGAAATTTACAATTGTGTAATTCTCTACATTTCAATTACATGCTTTCTAATTCTTTGTCTTTAGAGATACAAGAACCGGACAAATATCAGAGGCGGGAGGACAGAATAGAGAACGAACGAATCAAATATCTCAGTCGGCTGCCGGAGAGCCCGGAAAGAAAGGAGCCAAGGCGAAGAAAAATGATATTTTTGGAGTTCCAAGTGACGTAGCATTGATACAATATGTAGAACTGAGCGCTAGTGTAGAAGGAATTAGGCAGAGATATCAGGTTAGATAGACAACTAGATCCGAGAATTCTAAAGTTTCAATTCCAGACTGTATGTGAAGTACCATTTAACTCAACCAGGAGATGTCAAGTAGTGGTAGCCAAATGTTTAGCGAGTGACTTCCCCGACACAGCAGAAGCAGTTGAGAATCCAGGAGAGGTGAGTGGACTCGTTCATACTTGTAAACGGGGCCCTGGCGGACCTTCGCCGGATCTGTCATAGTTCCTTTTAGAATCAATATTTTTTGGACCCACTAAACTCTTAATGATACAACTGGACAAATACTACAAATTGATATTCATTGAAAAACTGTAACATGTATATGAACAGAGTTACAATCCAAAAACCGTTTGAGCTACGCGACATTGGGCTGCCAGGGCCCCGTTTACAACTGAGGATTCGTTACAGAAGTAATGTTGCATTGCAGGGGCAATCTCGATTTATGATTTTCACTAAAGGAGCTCCAGAAGTGATTCTAGGAAAATGTTCAAAAGTGAGGCATCATCATGAACTTCGAACTATTGATGATACCTATAGGAAGGAGTGTCAGGTTGGGACAGTTTCAGGTTATGCTCATAAATGTATAAAAGACAATTTTAGTCAGCATGGGAGATGCTGGGAAATGAAGGCCGACGAGTCATTGCTTTCGCTCAAAAAAGTTTCAATGCAGACGAGAATCAAAGATTTAATGGACAAGAATACAACGGAGAGTTGGTTTTTCTTGGAATGGCGGCTATTATGGATCCACCAAGACCTGAAACTGCAGCAGCTATTGAACAGTGTAAAGTGGCAGGAGTCAAAGTGTTCATGATCACCGGGGATCATCCAACTACCGCTACGGCAATTGCAAGGCAGATTGGACTGATTGGACATAGCAGTTCGGTATGTTTTTGTAAGATTGAATACATTACAATCAATCCATGTAGGACCATATGAAAATCTTGAAATATTTTTCATTAAAAACTTTATAAAATGTTGAGTACTGACGGCTTATGGGACGGATATTGGCCAGGTTCTGGTCGGAACTGGCCCAAAAACGGCTGTATAGCGGGTCATGGCCAGATTTCGGAGAAAGTTGAATGCTGAAATGTTACTAGGCCTCGAAAACTTTGATTTTAATGGAAGTGAAAACCAAGACCCGGTTTTCAGTCTCTCAACCACTATTTCGAAATCTTCTTCCATTCCAGGCCGATGTTGAAAAGCAACGAAACTCATGGGCTGTAGTTACCGGTGATCAATTGAAGGCATACAAAAAACAGGATTGGGATTTGCTTCTCAATAATCGTAATATAGTATTTGCAAGGTACTCCTACTAGTACATGGAATGTTTTTAGAAATATAAAATTCTAGAACCAACACTGAGCAGAAACTAGAAATCGTTCAAGAAGTACAACGGAGAGGAGAGACAGTAGCAGTAACTGGAGGAGGTGTGGATGATGCTCCAGCCCTGGCTCATGCTAATGTTGGAATTGCGATGGGACAAACTGGTAAGAGTCTATAGAACTGAAAGAAACACACAACGACACGTTTTCTAGGTAGTGACATAGCGAAGCAAACTGCCGATATTGTTCTTCTAGACGATAATTTTGCCTCGATTGTGATGGGCATTGAGGAGGGAAGACTTCTATTCGACAACCTGAGGTTTCTAGTTTCAAAGATTTACTTATCAGTCATGATCGAATTTCAGACTATCCTTAGCTTATACCTTTGCTCACTTATGGCCAGAAGTATTCCCTATCATGATGTCATTTATGCTTGGTCTTCCCCATGGACTCTCTCCTCTACAGATTCTATCAGTTGACCTGGCTTCTGAAATGCCACCTGCCATCTCCCTAGCCTATGAACAACCTGAAAATGATATAATGCATACTCCACCAAGATCTAGAACAGCAAGACTTTTGTCCAAAAGCCTTCTTGTTTATGCCTACATCCTCGCGGGCTTTGGAATAACCATTGGATGTATCGCAGCGTATTTCAGTGTCTATTGGTGAGTATTATTACTGTAAGCGTATTACTTTATGATATATTACTTTATGATTTCAGCTACCATAACATTCCCATCAGTGACATTTTGTTCACTGCCGAACATCATTGGAAAATCGGCGCCAAGAATTTCACAACTAGTAATGGACTGACTTTTGATGAGCAGCAACAGTTGTTTATCAAAGGACAGGCGGCAGCAGCATGGCAAATCACTTTGGTTATGTCTCAAGTCTTCCATTTGTACAATTGCACCACGAGAAGAGTTTCCGTTTTCCGACATGGTCTCACTAATATTGTCAGCGTTTTTGCGGTTATCATTGAGGTAACTTTTATCAATAATCATCTATAGAAACCCCTCCCTCGTTGCCCCGATTGATGGAGAAGGAAAAATTAGGGCGCCAAAGAGAATAGTTTCTAACAGTTGAATTATTCGCAGGTTCTCCTTCTGTTCATGTTCGTCTACACTCCCGTCTTCCAATACATTATGGATATCCATACTCCACCTGCCCATGTCTGGGCAATTGCTCCAATCGTCGGTCTCTATTTGTTGGCTTTCAACGAGATGCGTAAATATTTTATTCGAAACTTCCCCAAGAACAAGTTGGTTCGTTTAATTAAATGGTGATTTTTTCGAATTGTTTAATTGTACATAAAAAGACTATTTTGCTATATTTCCCATGTTTGCATCCCGATTCCAATCCCACGTTTCCCCATTATTACAGGTTAATTTTTTCTCTTGCAAGAATTTTATCTTCGGTTTCGTTTTTTTTTATTTTGTGCTAAACATTTGTAGCTCATAAAAACTGATTTATTATGTCTGAAAAACAAGAAAACAATTAATCGAACCTAAATATCCACTACTAAGACGACTCATCCCTCAAACAGCTTTTGTTTTGATTGTCAGCCCGTGCATACCTTTGATTTGTTCGCTGAGAATCGAGGTGACAATTTTGTGTTGAGCAACTTTCGATTTTCCTTGGAAACTTGATGCTTCAACGACGACGTCGTACATGGATCCACAGCCGTCTGAATCGCAATAAATTATATGGAAAAACTAAGTTTTTGAAGAAAACTCACTGGACACATCGTGTACCTCAACTCGAGAGCAACCCTGAATACCCTCGTTGAGCAGTTTGCTCATTTTTTGCTCTGCCTCCGACATCTGGTGGTCACCGCCACAGCACGCCGAGTGACGACGCACAGCTGATGTGATAAGGGACGATCGGAGCCTGGTGGCAAGTCGAAGCATCTGGATTTTAGAAAATAGGTCAAAAACTGTCTAAATGCAATGGAAAATTGTCAGCGTCAGTCGAACAATAGTTCGATTCCGATATTCAGATCAGTATTGTAGAACGGAGTTTTGATCTACAAGGAGGCGTGGATTTTCGCAATCAAGTTCGTATTTTTTAGTGAAAAATTGAGTCTAGAGATAAAAGCGATAATATTTCTACCGAAAAATCTTTAATTAGGTACAGGAAATCTCATAAAAGTTACAGAAATCCATTCCGTTCAATACAGTATCGGATTAGCCCGCGCTGCCCACGAGATTTTATGTGCTAGTTTTTTAGCTGAACAATACGACACAGGTTTCGATCATAAAAACTTTCAAAGTTCCCGGAAAAAAATAGAGAATCTGATGTCAATAACAGTAGATCTTTCAATTCTCTGATGTTTTAACTTCTGACTTTATTCACAGTTACATACATAATTGCACAACAGGTAGAGAAACCGCGTAAAAATCAAGCATTTTGAAAAAATGAAAACATTGGGGTTAATAAATTTCTTTAAAAGATGGTCATCGGGTCCTTGTCGACGCTGTCTTCTCCTCTCGATAATCACTGACGTATCCTAGACTCGAACTATCTTCACTGGCCGATGTTTCTACTCGCTTCACAGTGTCTTCTGACGTCTTCGCATGTTCAGAAGGCAGTTTTGGCAATCGTTCTTTACTCGTATTCAATCCGCAGTGCTTTTTAAGTGACCATTGCATTGCCCAAATGGATAGGGGGCGCATATAACCAATTGCACGGTAGAATCTGAAATACAATATTTTTAAATTTTCACTTTTCCTTATCCTTACTTTGATTCATAAAGTGCTTCCGGTGTCTGATATTGTAACCCAGTTTGCTCGAAACACGTCAAATAGCTTCCTGATGCTGTATGGAATGCCTTCTCGACTTCTCCTTGTTGAATAAGAAGCGAAGCAACCGCGTATGTAACGCCCGTCCACATCTCATCAGCTTGAATATATTCTCGATCTACGACTCCAGATGGTTTCATACCGTTCACGGCTCCCATTTGACCATTACCAAATTGGCAAACGTTCAGACGATAGATAGTGTCAAGTGCAGACCGTACCATATGACTTGGCAAAAGATCATCAGCCATTTCAGGGGAGACTGATTGGAGGAACCAATATCCACAGAGTTGATCTGCCATAACAGTTTCTCGACTTCTGGATCTTTCACAGAAACGAAAATAGGTTCCTGTCCAGAGAACATCCACAAACACTTTTTTCGCCTTGTTCAGAGTTTCAAGGAATAGTTTTTTAGTTTCTCCATCTTCTAATAGCCCTGCCATTTCAATGGATACTCTCAAAGAGGCTAACCAAAGAGATCCACAATACGCACTAACTCCTTCCATCTGCCACGCATCATAAGTTTGATCTGCCTTTCCAAAGTTCTCAATCATTCCATCTCCATTTTGATCCCAATTAGCCAATGCCTCCAACATGATCATCTTGACAGCTGGCCACGTGTGATGCAAGAATTCCTGATGCTCCTCAGAGAGTACAACGTAGTCTCGCCACGAAGTTAACACATACTTCATGTTGAGATCCTTCCATTTTCCAGTGTCATGCATAACATATGCGTTTGTAGCAATCCACGGCTCATCGGCTGGGTTTCCAAGATCGTGAGGGACGCGAGAAGCAGTTTTCACATTTGCCCAATCGCCTTCCATATGGAATCGGGTGGGTTTTTCGATAGAGTGGTAAACCTGGTCGGCTGTAAATGATATAAATATTTGTATAGAACTTCAATGGAAAAACTTACTGAATTCAGATTGGACTGTGAGCTCCAGCTCAGGCCACAGCTCAGCCAGAGCATAGGAAGCATAAAAGTGGACGTCATAGGTATTGACCATTCGGTATTCCCAAGCTGAAAACTGAAATATTAGGCTGAAGAAACTTCAACTTGAAGACCAGAAAAGAACAATTAAAAAAGATAAACTTACATTCCAGATACCCGAATCTTCCAATATTCTTCATTTTCTCCTTGGTGTAATTACTCAAATGTGCCTCATGATCCGCCCAATTTTCATCAAACTCAAACCAAACTGTTCCTCCATCAGTAATGAAATAAAGTTCATTGAAAATCGCAGACTTGTACCAATCTGGTAACTTGTCATGGGTTAGAATAGGTGACTGCCATTTCTCGATCTCCTCTTCCCATTTGTGTCGTAGTCTCAACGCACGAACACAGAGAGAATCTGCAGCACTTCCAGCTTCACTGGCTTCGAAGAATCTGGTGTACCTTCTGTGATAACTGCGCCCAGTGGATCCGAAATGTACTTTTGGCATATCCCAACTCAACGCGTAGTCATGCGTTTTAGACGATAATGGGGGAAGAGTGAATCGATTGCTGACGGCTACAGCCATCTCGCGAGCGTTGATAGCGCATTCTTCCTCCTGAAAAACAATCATTGATAGATTAATGATCTATTGATAGAACTCACCAAGCTGGGAACATCTCCGGTTTGCATTAAATGATTCCAAAGTGCTCCTCCACTTTTCGATGGATCGAATCTCTCACAAACCGATAGCACACTATCCTTGCTGTGTGTTGAAGCCAATCCGTAGGTGCATGACATTCCGGAGATTCTATGATAGAGGCTAACTCCAGTGACCTGTTCTGCAGAATCTTCTGGAGTCTCAAACATCACCGCAGAACACTCGGCTTCTCGTTCCCATCTTCTATTTCCAGTTCCGTTGCGGAATGTGAAGGCTACCGAAACATCGTATTCTCTGTCGTTTGTAGTGTTCTCGACATCGATCAGAAAAAGGCAAACAGGATAGGTGGTATCTTCATAATTGTTAGGAAGCACTGGAGACACTTGTCTAATAACCACAGTCAATCCCAAGTCTGGTATTCTGAATGTGGTCCACGATCTTGGGAACAATCCTCTGTAGTGCACATTCTTTTTTGGGAATCCAAAATCCCACGTGGACAGTTGTCCAGACGATCGGTGAACATCGGCGGCGGAGAGCACTTTTTGATAGATACATCTGTCATTTTCCCGCACGGAGAGAATAAATTGGTCAGCGGCAACGACGTCAACTTTGTGTTCTACGAGGCCCGGACGAAGACTGAATTTGCAGAATCCTCCGCGAAAATCTCTTCCGATCGCTCCACATCCAATTCCTCCACAGGGAACTCCTAAAAATTGGATTCTGATGTAATTAAATAGCCAATTAAAGAATAATTATGGGTTTCATGAACCTACCATAGTATGGTTTATGCTTTAATGGTTGGAAAGTATTAATAAATAGCTTCTCCTTGTCAAAAGTGTGTTTCATCCAGTACATAAAGTAACGACGAACAAATGGCAGAGCTTCGTAGATCTATAAAAAATTCTAGAGTCTAGATTCTTAGAGACCTTTTGAGTAAATAACTAAATACCTGATATGGAGTTGGTCTATTAAAAGGGACCCTCTTTTCTTTTGGTTTTCGATCTCCACGTGCTTTCCATCCAGGACCTGACATTGTTGTCGATGGCAACCAATCGTCTGCCACGTCATCTGCTGACATCTTTTTGCTATTACGACGTCGTCGCATACTCTGAAGAAATAAAGAAACTTGACGATGTTTTTTAAAATCAATTTCTAGGTATTGATAAGGATATTTTCTATGATGATTCATCAATTTCTCACCGAGCAACATCCGACTCTCATTTTTTCCGGGAAACAATACTTTTAAAAATAGAATAAAAAGGAATATTCTGAGTGTTAGCAGGAGTTAGTTGGGGAGGTAGTGAATGGTGCGATTCTCTTATCAGTATGAAATGTTGGGAGAAATTTATCGCCGTCGCATAGTTAGCTGTGTTATCAGCCAAATAGAATGAACTTTGAAAATCTGGCGGTTTTTTGCAGAAACTGTGAGTTGGGTTCCCTGCTAGTGACGTGGTGTTTCTTTTGACCTCCAAAAGTTTCTTTGGACAACCTCGAAGCGCACTTTCCCGTTCAAAAGGGAGCAAGTGAGCGCATGGAAAACGAGGGACAAGCGCTTTTTTGTTTACAAGAAGAAGAGAAGGGGAGGAGAAAAATTGATTTTTTTTCTTTTTTTTTTTTGCTTTCTGCATTGAAATTTTTTTTTGAAATTATTGTAGGAGAAGACTACAAAAATCAGGGATGCAGATACATTTTTTTGAACCTTGTGTGATTCAACGAAAAACAGGAACTATAGAAATTGGAGTAGGCGACAAAAGATATAGGAGACAAGAGGAACAAAACAGGAGTTGAATTCTCCTAAGGGGGATCAGAATCGTCGGCGCTGTTTTGTACCCAGGCTCAGTTCCTGACCATTTCTGGCCACTTCTGGAAGATTCTGGAATAGTTTTTGAATTTCCTCTGATACTGAAAGCTACGAAAAATTAGCGGTTTTTTGGCGATTTTCCAAAAAACCAAATATACTTTTTTCTTCGATTTTTCGCAAAATTTTTAGACCTTTTTAGGTTCTTCATCTATTTTTGGAGATTCTTTTTCGATTTCTCCGATTTTTTTTGTCTGAAATTCGATGGAACGGTGTTCGGGAAGATTATTGTGGGTTACCGTAAAGTTTTCGATTTTGTAGTTTTTTTTCGCGAAACTTTGTCTGCATTTTGACGTGATTTTGTTCGCAAAAAACTACAAACTACAAAACTGAAGGTTTTCTACAGTAATCTACAGTAATCTTCACGAACACCGTTCCATCAAATTTCAGACAAGAAAACGGGAAAATCGGAGAAGAACCTTTGAAAATAGCTGAAAAACTTGTAAAGGTCTAAACATTTTGCAAAGTATCAAGGTTTAAAAATTCGAAAAAACAAATGAAAAAGCTAATTTTCGTCTTTTTTCAAAGCAATTGAAAAATCCAGAAGCTAAATCCAAAGTTTCTTCATGTTTCAACTAGAAAAGGTGATATGACGGAAAGAGATGACTCAACAAAAGCAATCATACAGCTGATATATCGAGGTCACGAAGTGATAAGCGAATGAAAAAAAGAATTTCTTTTTTCTGCTCTCTCTCTTTGCCTCAATGTGTGACATTCTAAAGTTAAACTGGCACAGACTACAAGTAACACACCTGGCAACTGTGTCAACAATGGGAAGGATGTTTGCTATGAATGAGACTTTCGGGCAAACCTCGAATCGCACCTATTTTTAGTTTGACTACATTTCTATAAGAAAAGTTACCTTAAAAGAGCTCTGGTTAATTTTATTATGTTCCAGTAATCTTGGACACCGGATGAGAGAGAACCTAAATATGGACTAATTGACTTTGGCTTCATAAAATTTCAGATCTTCAGTATCCAATCTGTTAATTAACAGTGTATTTTTGCATTTCCCCCAACAGGAAGCCCGATATTGAAATTTTTATTAAATAGAAGAAAGCTAATTGAAGTTCAATAATTGGATAAGAAAAAGTAGTCTAATTTGAATGTTGTTTTTCGGGTTACAATATAAATTTTTTGGAGGAAGCAATAATTAGGAAAAGTGGCTTTTTTTTTTGGTAGAGAGAATTGTTTTGTGCGCCGACTCACATTATTCTAGTATTTATACACACACACACAAGAAAGCGAGGGATGGATGGAGAAAAGTTATCACAGTGACCCCAAAAACGAAACAAAAAAACTAGAGAAGAATCACAACCATTACATTATTTTCACAATCAGAAAGGAACTGTTATAAATATACCGAAAAAAATTGTTTAAAATGAAATAAATTACATAAAACAAAACACATCAAGAAGTATTATTTATGGCGAATTTTTACAATCCCGGGAACTCATTGACGGATCCTTCGCCAGTTCTCTCGCCTCCGTTCACAATATAGGAGATTCTCGTTTTCATTCGGGCCTAAAGTTTCAGTTTTATTTTCATTAGAGATACCTTAAGAATACTTACAGTTGTATTCGGAACCTTTCTAATAATCGTCATGAATTGAGTGGAGTGCTCATTTGGTTGAATATTCGGACTGGATGGTGGTTCCAGTGCAATATCAAATGCTTTTGTGACAGCTGCCAAGAAATTGAAATTCGTGAAAGTGAATGATGAATTGTTGAAAGCTGTCATTTTGAGTCTAGCTCTTTCATTGTTCCATCCACTAATAACTTGAATTTGGACTTCGACTCCATTCGCATTGATGACAATTACTGGTTGGAAAGTGGGCTCTCTGAAAATCAAGAATATCAGAATGCTGGTGACAGAAATCTTGAAACATACTTGGCTGCAGGAGTTCCTATACCAAAATCAATATCACTATTCGGAGCTGGTGTGGAGTCTCCGAAGATGTCCAAAATGTTTGAATTGCTTTGTTGAGCAGCAGGAGCATTTCCCCCTCCTCCCAATAGATCCTCATTGTAATCGGAGCCTCCTAGGTTCAAGTCTCCCAGAAGATCTCCATTGGTAACTGGAACGTCAGGGGATGAGGCTGAGAAACCGTCATCTTCTGCCATAGACGGAGCTGCTGCATTCAATGAGTTGTGAGTGATCATCGGCATCCTTTCGAGCAGCCCATCTCTCAGCTCTCCCAGATTCATGATGACATTGAACTCAACAGAACGCTGTTGCAACTCTAATTGGATATGTGCTTGATTCATTCGAACCAGAGCCGAAATTCGTTCTTCTGATGAGTGGAATCTGGTGGCAAGTTTCGCCAATGCTGTCACGGCGTAGCATTTGGTCATCAATGATGTCAAAGCGGATGGAAGAACTGACTCGAAAACACTGATAACGTCAGCTTCCGAAATTGGGGTACTGTCGACGTCGGTCGGTTGGAGGAGAAGGTCTCCAAACTCTCCGATGGTCCAGAAAGCGACTTGAAGGAGGGGTTGAGCGTTGATGGCATCACGTTGGGCAGCATGGTAGAGTTGGGAGACTGCGTAGCTTTGAAGTTGTTCATTGGCAGAAATCATTTGAATCATGCATGAAACCACCTCATCTGGCACATATTTTCCAGCCAATCTCAGAACTGTGATCATTGTATCCAAATGCCACTCGTGGTTTGGTGAGAATCTCTCAGTTGCAATATACATCCGTGAAGCGCATTCAGACTTGAACTCAGCATCGGCGGTTTCGAGGAAAATCAGTACTTCCTTGGTCATGATGGCAATATTGGTACGGTTCATTAATGCGAAGCACAGCTCCATTGCACGTTTTCTGATAGAGATGTCTGGATCCTTGAGACACTCCACGACAACGTTACGATGACGTTGGACAGCCTGGAACTTTGAAAAGCGGTTAGACAAACACAATTAATGTTTTACAAACCTGATAATCGACATGAACAGTCTTCAGAAGAGTGTTCAATGCAACGTATCGGATATTCTTATCGGTATTCAACAAGAACCGTCCCAAAATGTTAACAGCCAAGATACGAAGACCACTTTCACTCTTTATCTCCATAATCGTGAGAACCGTCTCATAAAGAATAGCATTTCCCACATTTTTCGCAGTCTCAGTGTTGGTCGCAACTTGAGCCAAAATGTCATTCATCTCTTCGGTAACACGCACATCATCCTTTCCCAAAACTCTCAGCAATCTCAATATTTTCACTTGAAGGAACGGATCAGAAATTCCAGTCACATCGTGCTCCGGTGAATATCCACTCATAAGAAGATTTTTGAGAATTCGAACGAGGTTGGGCACCAGCTTCTTGAAATGATTGAGTACATCCGGACTGCGTTCACACATTTCGGTGACCAAAGTGGTGGCACCCATCAAAACTCCGTGATTTTTCTCTCCAAGAAGAGAGCGGGTGCATGGAATGAAAACTTCCATGAGCTCTGGAACTTTTCTCACAATTCGGAATGCGCAGAGAGCTGCCTTCTTCTTTAGGTACGCGTTGTTTTGTTTGATAATCTTTTCGACCTCATTTGCAAGATCACGACACATTTCAGCAGAGCAAATCGAGCCAAGAGTGCACAGAGCAAGTCCGGACACAAATTGTGTGGAGCAGGTTAGATCACTAAATTTTTTAATATTGGAAAAAATAAAATATTTTTGAAGCACTCACTTTTTCAGCGAATTTGTCACCAATAAATGAACTTCCGAGCGCTCGTCCAGCAAAAGCATAGCTCCTAAGTAACCGATTCTTTTATCGGTAAAACGAGGATGTGCCACCAATTTCATGCATTCCATCTGAATAAGTTTTGTTGTAAACTTTCTCTAACTTGTCAACAAACCTGTCCAAAATGAGCTGGGTAGCCGAGCATGTGAATGTAGAGAAGCTTAGCGATGTTCCTACACTTCCAAGGAGAGTCATCATCACGAAAACTCTCTCGTATATTCGCACTTTCTCTATCCACCACAGCACGCTCTTCAGCCATAGTCCGAGCTGCTCGAACTTGTCGAATCAGGTCTCGGAGACGCATTGGGGTACCCAAAGTTCTGGAAAACGTTCTGACTTTGGTTAAACAAATAATTCATGTTAGACAAACCTTCCAATTTTCGACTTGTACTCATCGATCTTCTCGATGGCCAGCTCAACAGCCGTCGCCATCTTGAGCCCTGTAAAACTTTATTCGATGGTTTCAATGCTACGTGGAGGTGTAAACGATCGAGATATTCAGCTGGTCTTACAGTTTACTAGGGATATAAATAAACTAAAAATATCTAAATTGAGCTTCTTGGACGAAAGAAAAATTTCAGTCTGATATTTTTCATTAAAATGCCGAATTTCATCGATTTTTCAAGGAGAGAAAAAGCGCAATCCAGCAACGCTCTCACCGACAAAGTCCGCAATCGGGCGGAGAATCACGCGCTGTGGTACCGAATTCCTCACCGTAGTGCGCGAATTTTTTGCGGAAACTTCAAAGATTTTTTATTTTTTTTTCTTGCAGAAAAGGAATTGAAGGAAAACAAGAAAAATTTATAATTTCAGATGAGCGCAGAAGAATCTTCTCAAGAACAGATGTCGTTGGGCTCAGAACCTCCAGAAAAGGAGCCATTAGAAGAGGTAGATGCGGAGGGAGCCACTCCGAAAGTGACGCTTCGCGCAGAAAGAAGTGGAATAGGATCTCTTTTGTCTAGTGTAAGTACATTTTGAAAAATTGTTCAGGAAAAATATTTCAGCTTCGTGGTGATCATCTAGCAGCGGAAATCAGAAGATTATCGACTTCTCCGAAAAGTGGGAAGGAAGAAGATGAAGAGGAGGTTCCGGAGCGACCGTTGAATCGAAAAGAGAAACGACGACTTCAAAGACTCCAGGAAGAGCAAAATCCAGGTGTCGAAGCGAAGAAAAAGGTTTCAGAGGTTCTAAAACCCGCGGATCTGCCCAAAGAATTGAGACAACTTTTCAGGTATTGTTCAAAAACTGATGTATTATTTATTCAATTCAAATTTTTAGTGACACCAAATCATTTGACTTTTACGAAGCATCATTTGGATATGAGGTCACTCGAAGGAACAATTTTGTGCATTTTGTGCTCCAAAGTTACCAAGGAACGCATGCTATTGCTGCCTCGCAGGATCGAGTTCTGAGAATGTATTCGATGGAAAGTTATGGAGTTTTATGGAAGAAGAATACGGGCGCTTTGATATTAGACTCGTGTTGGGATCCGTCTGGAAAAGGAGTTTTCTCTTCATCATATCGCCGACCGATTCAATTTTTTGATGCGGATTCAGGAGATATTATAAAATCCTACAGTGGGAAGGACGCAGGGGTAAGGAACTCAAAATTTAAAACCAATTGATTCGTTTGTTTTAGGACAATATAAAAGAAGCGATGTGTGTCGGACAAATGGGGAACAACATACTCATTGGAGCATATAAGAACCATTTTCAAGTCTGGGATGTTGAGACATCTGGAGATGCGCTCAGTCGAATTTCCTACATGGACAAAAGTTGTGAGTTCATATAAAAGTTCATCATTAACTCCAATTTTTAATTATAAAAACAAATTAATTTCAGTCAATACTGGAATCATTGGAGTCGCAATGTCCATAGCTGCCCATCCGACAATGCCAGATTTATTCGGCACCGCTGGGAGTAGTCATCTCCTTGGAATCTATTCGATTAACTGGGCAAATGCGGTTTCGACGATAGAGGGATCATTGAAAGGATACACAAATGTACACTTTTCACCAGATGGATTGAAGATGTATGCGTCGGAAAGAAGTGGTGACATCCATTGTTTCGATACCCGTATGAACATGATGACTCAAATTCTAAAACGAAATTTCGTGACCGCCCATCGCTCTCGTTTTGATATCGACGCCACAGGACGCCTTCTCATCTCTGGCACGTCTTCTGGTGATGTGGTTGTCTATGATTTACATGACTTCCGAGAAGAAATCGAGCCGGTGTTCACCTGCCACGTGGGGTCTCGGTGTGTACCGTGTGTTAGTCTACAAGGAAACCGGATTGCATTAAGTACTGGACAACGAGTGTTTCCAGATGATCCGTTGTTGAAAGAGGATGACGACAGTGGTGACGTGGAAATGGTGGATACATTAGCGACAGGGAATTCGGTGCAGACCTGGGAGATGGTATGATAATTCTTATAAGACTTTGTTGTTGTCGTTAATGTTGTTGATTGACTTTGAACACTTTGTATAGAATAAAAATCATTTACAAATATTTAAAATAAAAAAATACACTCAAGAATACATATCTCGTGATGAGGTTCCGATCTGATGGAGTGGTATTGGTGGCATGATTCCCGTCGCGTCGTGATGGACGAATCGGCTGGTTGCCGGAGGAGATAGTCTGAAACATTTTTTAACTCTGCAAAACTAGAGTGAGGGACCCTTGGTCTATTTTTTTATGTCAAAAATAATTCACTAACTCAGAATCAAACTGTGGCTTGTGCATTGGCTTTTGCTGTCGGTACGGTTGTCGTTGTCGATGCTTAGTGTCGCTTTTTCGTTTCGACTTTTTCTTTTTATCTAATTTCGTTTTGAACAGATACAGGAAGAGGATACAGATGAACAGGAATATCGCACCACAGAAGATCGCGGCAACCACTATCGTTTGATCGGCGGACTTCTCTTTTAATGAGCCTAAATTGTTTTGAAGATTAAAAAAGCTTTGTTTTTTCGAAGGTAGTTCCAAGCCAAGAGTAATTAGTTTAAAGCTCACACAAAGTAAAACGGCAACAAGAATCACAAGCAAGTTATTCCTATTATGTAGCCAACCTGACGAAGTAGACATGAATTTAGCACTGTAGAAGGACCTGGTCGGCTGATTTTGACCTGTGCAAATTTAAAGCTGTCACACAAAGCCACACAATAACTCATATTAAAGATTAGAAAGAAAACTCACAATGCTGCTCATCGGTATCATCTTGTACTCCATATCCACAATTATCCAATCCATTACATCTCAGTTTAGCATCAATGCATAGTTTTGAGTAGGTGCACAGGTAAAGAGAGTCTGATTTGCAGACACTTTCATCTTTTCCACTGAGATTTTTGACTTCTGTCCATGAGAGATTGAATCCTTTTAAACCGTTTACTTTGTCAGGTGCTGTTAGGAAGCTGATTCTCACAGAATTACTTGGAGATAGATAAGCCTCAAAGAACTCTCTTTTAGTACCACAATACTCCATTCTAGGTGCTCCTTCCACTCGAATCACCGCCTTTTGGCAACTGGCACTATCTGATGTCATCTCTCCTTCAACATCAATTGCTTCCATTTTCAATAACACTTGATATCCTTCCTTTACATTGATCTGCCAATCACAGTGAACATCTTTATTGTATTTGACTGGATAGTTGGGGGAGATAATCAATCCATTTGGTTTATCTGCCGTTGCGTTGATTACAGAACCACATCGATATGCACCTCGGCGAATGTGGGCCTCGCCACGTGGAACATCTTCCTTCCGGGCCGTCCGTATTTCAAACAAAGCTTTGAATCCGTTCGCTGTACCACTGGAGCCAGAAGTGAACACCACTCGCATTTCATGTGAACCAAACGCGGAGACAGAAGGTCCGGGAAAGGTGTCCGAGCAGTAGCGCTCTTTCAAGCGAAGCTCCTCCTTCCCATTCTTCACAAAAACATCGTACACATCCAAATAGTCATTGCAATTGCTATCGTCATCTCCACTCAAAGCAAATTGCTCAAAATGCAGAAGGATTTCCTTTCCAGGCTGACCAACAATGTAATAGGTGCAGTTTGTGTCCATGGGGTACTGTAACGCAATTCTTTACGAAGCAGTTTCACTAGAAAATCTTACATTAGCTGGATATCTAGGACTATTAAAAAATCCAGTAGAAGAGGTGAATCGAAACCTGCACTCATTTGAAGTTCCTAAAGACTCTCCTGTCACCCCAAAATCAGTTTTGAACTCGATGGTCGCCTTGAACCCAATTGGTGTAATCCGGTCATCTCTGGTATCCGTACTACCGAATTGCATTACCATTCTAGGACCTTCGCTAATGTAAGGTCCAAGAAGTGGAGAGTCAGAAGGGATACGTTCACACAGAGTTACATCGAAAATGGAATCATCGGTGGATGACATTACTGCCTTCATATTTCCCTCGCCAATAGCAATACCAACCCATGCACTAGGACAAGCAATGTCATCTACTGATGGTGGAGCTGTTGCGGGTCTGAAAACTAGAGTTCAAGTTGCATTTCGGTTTTTGAGACTCACGAAGTATCGAAAGAGAGAACAGCAATAGAATCAAAAGTCAATATCACTTTCTCTAGATTCTGCTCGCCTTGCAACCCATGAATAATATAAGTGCATGTGGTGTTTGCTGGATACACTTCGGGGTACTGAAACAGATAAAGGTTCCCATAATATAGAAATAAAGAACTTACATTAGGACTGGAGATAGTGTGAGTCGTCTCTCGATTACTCTCCACCCGTACATCACATTCTGTCCCTCGGATATGAGTCACCCCACGTTGCTTGTTGAGAAGTTTGTCAATGTTAACGAATCTGGAGGAGAACTCGTAGTCCATTATGAACCCCCTGGGATCGGATTTAGCAGGATGGGTAGTGTTGAAGTGGATGAGCAAGCTATTGGTCATTGAGTAAATTTCCATTCGCTGTTGCAAACCACAAACTTTTCGGATGATTGGAGAGGAAGGGGTCGGGCCATCGAATATTGTGATGCTGTCGTAGGGGCAGCTGGAAATGAAAACGGCTATTCAGAGGGAACCACAAGGAAAACTAACTGCTCTCCACCAAAGAAAATATCGAAATCTGTGAAAAACAGACGGATTCTCTCGCCCCGATATCCTTTCATCAAATAGGAGCAATGCATGTTGTGAGGATATGTTCCTGGATAGGTTGGGGAGTACAATGTTCCAATTTTTCGATCCGATGAGTCGATTATATAACTACATTTTTTGCCGCTAACTGGCTCGCCGGCTATGAACTTGTCTGAAATTTATGAGTTCGTCTTTGATCTATTTTATCTTGGTTCCTGAAAAGAACCAAAATGTAGGTATCTAAGGCCTTACCTTCAGGAATAAAAGAGTATTTCGCACGAAATCCATGACTATCTTCATGGTTCGTCGATCGGGAATGTAACACAATTTTCATAACGTGACGCAAACTAATTCTAACATGAGGTGCCACCGTACCACAGTACCGGCCACCTAGGGCCGATTGGAGAATGTCTTCATCGACTGACTCGACTTCGGAATAAATATCTACATATTCTATATCACAGCTGAAAAAAAAACAAAGTTTGAGGTTCTCAGAATATAGGTCTCACTTTTCAGAACTACCCGATAGAAGGAAATGATCGAATTCAAGCCTTACACGCTGCCTCGGTCCCGCAACAAACGTGTATACACACTGAAAATGGTTAATTAGATCATCATATCACATTGGGCGTCTGCTGAGTATCTGCCTTAATATGTATTGTCTATCTTAACATGTATTCCATACTTGTAAATTATACTGTTGTTCTGGTTTTGAGTTATTCACTCCATGGCTGATAGCCAGTTGCTTTGGTAAACTGGGAAACTCGATGACACCTTCTGGTTGAGATTCATCGAAGTGTTGATCGCACTCTGAAATGGGTTATAGGCGCGAATGTCCATGAAATTTCAAAAAGCGCAAGCATCGGAAAGTGTGTGTTCTTTATTTTGGTATGTGTGTTGTCTTCGTCTTCGGTTTGGTTGGCAACTCACTCCTCATACTGTAGGACGCCTTTCAGCCAGAAAACCATGATCAGGACGAGCAAACAGGCAATGACAATAGTGAACAGTAAAGCAAAAATGATATCACAGTCCAGTGCTCGACATCTGGCACAGTCTTCTTTCGTTTCTTTGGAATCCCATTCTAGTAGTTCAATTCGTGTTTCAACTATTCGTTCCAGACTTCTCATGGTGGTGGCCCTACATCGACAATATGGGAATGATGAGAACAGATGAGCAAGTTGAAGAGAGTTGATTAGAAATCTCAAAACGGGGCCAATAGTGACCAATTACAAAAAAAAGTGACCAATTACAAAAATGAAGCGCATGTCTTATTTATAGCAAATTCGAAATTTTTAGAAAAAAAAGTCATTTATGGCAAAAAGTTCAGTTATGACATAGTGGGAATGTTTGAATTTGTTGTTCGAAGCTTTCGACAGAAACCTAATTCCCTAAGTTTAATACTGGTAAGCGGCCCCCTGGCGGGCTTCTGGCGGGCATTCGCGAGCTCAGCCATAGTTTCTTTTCGAATCGATATTTTTGGACCAACTAAACTAGATGTGATAGAACACGACAAGTGTTACAATATGATACTGTTTGGAAAACTGTATCTTTTTTATGAACAAAATTATAAGCCAAAAACCAACTGAGCTACGCTGTTACCGTTTTTCGGCTTGTAACATTGTTCATAGACAAGATACAGTACTCCAAATTGTGTTATTTTGTATGGCTTGTCAAGTTCTATCTTATCCAATTTAGGTTGGTTCAAAAATATTGATTCTAAAAGAAACAAACAAAGGTCCGCCGCAGCCCCGTTTACCAGTATCCTAAATTTCAATATTTCTCATTCAAAACAAAGCAAACGGAGCTTAAGTTATGAGACCTAAAACCAGATAGCTTACTACAAATGAGGACTTGAGAGAGTTAGGTGATAAGCAAAAAAAGATAAGAGACAGTTTAGAAAAGTTTAACAAATTGCAAAAGAGCAATGACACAAGAATTATTGAGTGTGTGGCGCAAAAGAGCGACAAGACCCAATGAAATGTAAATATTAAAAGAAAAAGATAGAGTAGGCAAAAGACAACGGGAGACAAGTTTGAAAGCAAAAAAGAAGAATGAAAAGGATTTAAAATTTCATCCTCCTTCAAGGAGTTGGGGGCTTACATGTATACGAAAAAAGAAGATTAGGGAGTGATGGATAGGGGGGGGGGGGGGGGAGAAACTCCCAAGAGGAAGGGACCATCGCATTTTCTTCCTTTTCATTCTTTTCGATTGGAATACCTTTGAAAAACGAGCAAAGCGTCTTTCCTTTCCACTTAAAATCCACTTATACATTTTTACACAAGTTTTCTTTCTTTTACTCTGGTTGGGAACACACTTTTAGATGAGCACACACTTTTCGATACTTGTTGCTTTTGGCCGAGATGAAGGAGGTGGTGCAGAGGGGGGTAAAATAGTTTTGAACGGATTTGAGAATTTATATTTACTTTATGCTATAGTTTTTGATCTATGTGTTTGATTGAATCAAATGTTAAAATTAATGTTAAAGGTTAAAATTTACATGTAGGCTTGGCCAATATAAATTAATGTGAAGCCCAATGAGCATTTTTAGCATTGATCTTGCTATAGTTCTAGTAGTAAGAAGGAAGCTGAAAGTTCTATGCATTCCAAAAACTTCAGCTAAAGTCATTAAATTGTCCCTAAACATATAAACGTTAAAATTTCTCATTCAGTCTGCTTCTTTTAAACTCTCAAATACTTCAACATGAATCGGCTCAAACTCAGACCCCTTCTGACCTCCTCCACTCTGCAAGTTTTAAATTTTTTAATTTTAAAAACTCACGGAAAATAGTTTTCCGGTTCGAACTGATTGCTTCCGTGCTCCTTGAGATGAAAAGAAGTAGGAATATAATGTGGAATAAGTACATTTTTTGTCATCTCATCTGGACGTAAATCCGGAATTCTGAAGTAGAAAAATGATGATAGGGTCAGTGTCCAAAAAGGAAAAGGAATAGATGGAAAGAGAAGAGAAACTACGAATCTGGTGTGGGAGAGAATTAAATAATGACATTTTATCGGAGGAGGATCTGTTTAGAGAGAAGAAGAAGGAGCATAAGAAGAAGAAGAAAGAGAAGAAGTTGAAAGTGGAAATAGCATCCTTTGAGGAAAAAAACACTGAAAAGGAGAATAGATGAACGCTAGCAAATGAAAAGAAAAAAGAAAAGAGGGTGAAGAATAAGAAAAATGTTTGGGGTATGTTGTGTGCCCAAAAAGCAAAAAAACGAGGGGAAGAGGTCCTCCGGAAGAAATAGATTATTATGGGAAGAGAGGAAGAGAGGCAAGAGGGCAATGATGATGATGTTGGAGAAGGAAGAACATATATATGTGGGAGAATATGGAAAACGGGAGGAGGAAGAAAGAAGAAAGAAGATGATGGAGATGGCATGAATCCCATTATGACTTCTGGAGCAGAAGTCGGTTCGCTGGGTAAGACCGAGGGTTTTAGCGAAATAAGAATTGGGAAATGAGATTGAAGATTAGAAGGTGGTTGAGGAATGGCTAGTCTGTGATGTTAAAGGAAATTTCAGAAATACTGAAAGCTTCAATTTTGACCAAAACCATAAAAGGTTAGAATCGAAAGAAGTTTCAAATTCAATAGTAAACTCAAGGCTTTACAATAACAGGAAGACGATAGAAAGAAAAGGTCCTCTAACAGTTTAGATTGAATTGTTGGAATGCTTTGTTTTGAGAGACTAGACTTTCCAAAACTAGTATCAAAAGGGACCAAATTTAAAACAAAATTTGAAAAACTGATTTTTAAAATTGAATTAGGGGTGGTGGGACATAAAACTAAATCTTTGAAAGTTATTATCCATATTTAGGCTACTCAGTTGTTCTAAAAACTAACATTTTGTAACATACAAACATACACACGGGGCAATTTCCTTTGCACATGTGTTAAGGGCTCAAACGTAACAGATGCTACTTTGTGCAGGAATCTCAGAAAAAATTGACCCTTCGGTGTAGGAGAAGTTTTCCCCATTTCTCAAGTTGCTAGACTCAATGTCCAAATACTTTGGGTTTTTGAGTGTAGCACTAATAGTGAGAGAACTTTAGGACTTTTATGTTAAATTCTCAATTTATGGATATATCCAGAAAAAAAAATGTTATATCAATAAGAATCAGCTCTTTTAGCTCGCCACTATTTGAACGAAAATCTTTAAAACCAAAAGTAGTAATTTCACACCTCGAATATTTCGAATAATTTCAACAAAACGGTCTTTCTGTTCTCAGACAAATTCTTTCTTCTTTCTTCTCTATCGCTTTATCTCTCTTCCTTCACTTTGTCGCCATCACCCATCTGCCCCCGCAGGATTGTTGTTGTGGATTCTTCGGCTGCTGCCTGATGCTCTCAAACTGCTCCCTTGCCACCGGTATGTATGTGTTGTAATGTGCTGTTCTCATCTTTTCGCTTCTTCTTCTTATTTCTTCTTCTTCTTCTTATTTTCTTCCTCTTCATACACATCAGAGTATCACTTGCTGCCTTCCGATATACTAACACTTTTGATTTCAACTCGTCTTTCTAAACTCTTTGTTGTTAAGTTTGCATTTATTAAAAGTTAGATGTAAACTTCTCCAGTTTTTATCTGATTTATAGGCGAACCTTAAAGTTCGTTTTTTTTTCCATTTATGATTCAGATTTCGGTTCTTATATAAATTTCTTTGAAACTATATTTGTCTTTTTTTCAACTATATTTAGGCAACCTTAAACAAACACTCAATTTTTTCCCTCAATTTTCTTTCTTCTCTGTCTTCTTGAACATGTCCCGTTCCCAACAACCCAATTCAAAATGATTCATATCCAGATGACTATATCACCTCAACCCGCGCATAACCAATTCGAATCCTACCAATGGACTACTGAGAGTCGTAGTAGTCAACAAAGACATGGAACAATGACTCCATCCCAAGACGGGCGGCTGTCTGCGATTCCAGACCCAGTTGAACGTCATGTGGCTAGATGGCGTAGTGAGAGTCGCAATTCGAATAAGGATAAAGTCTTCCGTAACGATGAGGAATTCAGTCAACGTGAGTGTTTTAAAATAGTTTAGCAGTTTCAAAGTTCCTTATTGTAGAAGACGAAATTGTTAATGGTACTTTGACTGCATTGAAAAATGATGTGGAGCAGACAACAGAAATCATTCGTCGCAAACAAGAACAAATGGTAATAGCAATGCTGAATATCAATTGAAATATGTTACTTTTAGAGAATGGAACGTCGTCAGTTCCAAACTGAAATGGAAGTCAATGGAAGAATCACAATAGACCCAACTGACGATTGGCTGGCTGCTAGACTCAAGGCAGTCAGTGCAGATGATATGAACCAACAGTTGAACCAGTTGAAGCAGAATCAAAGTATGTTCTCATATAATTATTGTTCACTCAATGTCCTTCAATTTAGGGCAAAACGCTGTTACCGACACTCTTGCCGCTCTTGTCTATGATGTGAACGCCACCACAGAAGTGTTGCGCCGTGGACAGCGCGGACGTGACGGAGAGAATGGGAGCAAGAAGAAAAAGGAAGAAATCGAGTACACACTTCGACTCACTCCAGCTCCAGAGGAACAAATTCCACAGAGGCCAAAGATTCGTGAGTTAAAATTTTTTAACAAATATATTGAGAATAATACATTTCAGCAGAGGATGATCAATTGGAGAAGGACGACTACTCTCGTGAGTATGGAGTTCAGATGACTGAAGAGACAGACAGTCTCCGTCGTCGTCGTGCCAGAAGTACAACCCCACGAAGAACTCTTCACATCTCCGGGTCGCCACCGCCACCCCCTCCAGCCGTCTGCGCCTACTGTAGTGAAGAAATCGACGGCGCAATTCTGACCGCATTGGCTCCCAATTCAGAAAGAGCTCAAAAGTTCCATACCTACCACTTCATGTGCACATACTGTCAAAAGGCACTCAACATGCATGGAACATTCCGTGAACACGATCGTAAACCATATTGTCATGACTGCTTCTACAAACTTTACAACGGATTGCAATACGCACCGGATGATCATCAAGCGTCTATCGAGAAACTTATCTGATACTATTTACATTATCTGTGTGCATTTTGGTTTTTTATTCAATGTTCTGATGATGCGATAATGAACTTTTCAATAACCGACAAAACTTAAATTACATCTTCTCGTGAGAAGAACAAGAAGGAGACTTGGTTGTTATGGTAACCTCCTCACGCATATGTGCCCCCCTCACCCTACTCTCCTCTTCTTCTTGCTCATTTCACTCACATTCTTCTTTTCGCTTTTCTATCTTTTCATGGTTACTATGGTATTGCTAATTATGCTGAAAATAATCTAGTCAGATTAGTTTAAGAATGGAATATTAAAGGCATTGTCCGTTTTTTTAAGTGATTGAAAAGTTAGAAGTTTCTGCATACACCATCCTTTTATAACGGATAATACATCTTAGATGCACATGAGCTTTCTAAATGTATTTTTTGATAGGACACTCAACTTTTCAGTATGTCAAAACCCGATCCAGCTCCGAATCGAAAATGGACGAACCCAGTAATGATGACGGCGTGCGAGATACACTGCCCATCAACATGTGTTGCTTTGGGGCCAGTTCTCACCAATTCCGATTCAAAGTTGATTTGTGCACATGGCGGAAATAGAGGCATGAATCTGCGGTTGACAGTGTTTTCAGGATTATCACAGGAGATGGAGGCCACATTGGCAGATCCACCAACTCAGATTATGCATTTTGTAAACGAAAAGTCAACAATGCCAAATATTGCTGTTGCAGCAGGACCATCGGTATTGGTTTATAAGAACTTGAAGCCGTTTTATAGGTAAATACACGGACTCGCACCAAATCAAATCCTCAAAAATTAATAATTCCAGTTCACCGTGCCCACTTCTCCTATCAATCCAACTGAGGAAGAAGCTTGGAAAGCTGTTGCCTTGGGAAAAATCAATCATAATACTCTGATGAAAGTGCTCCAGAAGGTCACTGAAGATGTGGCATTCTCAAAGTTGACTCCGATCTCTCAAACGTATATGTTGTCTGATAAAGAGGATCAGCTTGCATTGATTGAAAAATGGGGAGGCAAAATTACGAATTGTGTAAGTTGGGGATCTTCTATTACATGGTTCATGATAGGTTTGAGGTTTAGCCAACAATCACGTGTATCACAAAAATTCTCAAATCCAAAGCTGAGGGATTGGATATTATGGTGATTGCAACAGAACACTGTGACATTTTCTTTCTTGATTCTCAAGCATTTACAACACTTCATCATTTCAAACTTCCTTCTGTCCCAGTCGTTATTCGTGGTTACGGTAGATATCTTCTATAAGTCTTCTGGAGGTCACTCTTCAATATTGTAGGAGAGTTCGACGTGGATTGGCGTCTGTTTGTTCAAACTCGCGATTCGTTGATTTACAACCTTAAAAGAGATACGACCGAATTGAGGCCAGCCATCATCTGTCAAAGTATGATCACTTCTTTGATTCTATTGAACAAATTTGTGAGTTTTATCTATTTAATACAGACATATTTGAATAAACAGGGTCATTATAGCTGGTCTACACTACTAATGATAACATTATTACGTTCTCCAGTTTCAGAGGCAAGAAAATCAATACTGTTAAGTGCACTGAGAAGGTTTTCTGACTTCAAATAATCCATATAACTCTAAGAATTCAGATAAAAATGCTAGAACCATTCTTCTATGAGCACAAGCAACTTTCTGCGGTTATTGCTGTCTTTGAGAAAAAGATTCGAATGTATAATGAAACTCATTTATTGGATACGGTAGAATACCAGAAGCCATTGAACTGGGTTAGATATGGGATGTATGGAAGAGAGGATAGTACACTCGTGGTTTGTTTCAAAGGTTGGTTTTTCCAAATATGTAGGTCCTTCAAATTGAAAACGTCTTTTCAGACGGCACGATTGCTATTCAAATATTCCGTCGAAACGCGGATTTCCGTAGTAGAACGAACTATAATGAGGCCCCCGCATCTCATGCATTGAAGCTTCAGATCCCAAAGAAAACCAAAGTTTTTATTGATAACACAGAACGAGAGAAGAAGTTAGGAGTCAAAATCCACCAGGCATACCAAAAACACCTGTTCAACTTGCGATTCAAAATAGCTGAATCTTACCAAACTCTAACCGCTAGCGCCATAACTACAGTATCCACAACTTCAGTACTTCCAGTGGAGATTGCAGTGGATATCAATGGGTTTGGTCCAAGGCACAGGATGAGTATTCGATTGTTGTCATCGAGGTATGTATAGGAAACAATATTTTTTAAAGTGTGATGTTTCAGCAAACAAAACCTATACGATATGCATTTATCTATGATTTCTGACATTGATGTCTATGAATTCGACACTCCTTTAATTCCAATCAGTATTCTGGCTTCCGGAAAACCGTACACATTCACCACACTTCTTCGATGCAAGGATCCGGAAAAGGTGTATAAAATTGGTCTGAAACGGCCATCTCATGAACTTGCGGAATTCCTATAAATTAATATATTTCAGTCAGCCACCAGCGAGGTCCGTGCTCTCCTAGTCCATACCAAACGGGCGACCCCAATTGTGACTGCTGTTATTAAGATGCCATTCAGTGAATTCGCACTTGAGTAGACCCAATTTTCATCCGAATTGCCTTCCATTTGTTCTCTGTGTCCTAGTTGTGTCTCCACATGAACATCATGCCATTCCCTGGTGTGGTGTGCTCACTTTTTTCTTATCTAAAATACAAAACTCTTGATATAAAACATTTATTTTTTGTTGTTTTTCATACGGCTGAAGTTAGTTCTAGTTCAGAGATGATCACATTGACTCGCACCGGAGCTGCTGAAAATGTGGCACTCATAACTCTGAATCGCCCAACTGCTTTGAATGCGTTGTGCCGTCAATTGATGCAGGAATTGTCTGAAACATTGCTGAAAGTAGAACACGATTCAACATACAATGTGATTGTGTTGACTGGAAGTGAGAAGGCTTTTGCAGCTGGTGCAGATATCAAAGAGATGGCAAAGTTGGAGTTTGCTGATGTTTTCCAAAAGGACGAGTTAGTTTTTGGAACGTTTTGTCTAATTAGGGGCTGGTTCGAACTATTTCGAGATAGATAAACAGGACTGAAGTTTATTTACAAAATAACTTTCCTTTTCTAATTAAAACATTTATTTCGAATTATTTACAATGATCCTTTCCTCTTTTAATTAGAGAAACCCTTTCGAATTGATTGAAGTTATCTTCGCCTTCAATTGACAATACAAAAAAGTTACAGCTTCTTCGCCAACTGGGACACTCTTTATCACATCGCAAAACCGGTAATCGCCGCTGTCAACGGTTTTGCTTTGGGTGGTGGTACTGAATTGGCACTCATGTGTGATATTATTTATGCTGGAGAGAATGCAGTATTCGGTCAACCAGAAGTGAGCATCGGTACTATTCCAGGGCTCGGAGGAACTCAACGATGGCCGAGATTCACTAACAAGTCGATTGCTATGGAGGTAGGAAACATAGAACTGACAGTTTAAAGTTTTTAAATCTAGATCTGTCTAACTGGAGATCGTATCTCTGCACATGATGCTAAAGAAGTTGGATTGGTCAGTAAAGTATTTCCAACTCAACAGTTGGTAGCAGAAGCTGTTATTCTTGCTGATAGAATTGCTAAGAATTCTCCATTAATTGTGAAAACCGTGAAGAAATCAGTCGGCACTGCCTATGAGACATCTCTGAATCAAGGTCTGGAAGTTGAGAAGCACCTGTTTCAGTCGACATTTGCTACAAATGACCGTCGCGAGGGAATGTCTGCGTTTTCTGAAAAACGAGCTGCCAAATGGTCGGGAAATTGAGGATAGTGTAAAATAAACAAAATCGTAAAATTAAGTCAATAAATTAATTTACTTTCGTTTCTTTGGAACCCTAATATGATCTTTTTGAAAATCGAGTAAAGCAGGAAAAAGAATTCTAAAAGAAAAACAAAACAAGAAGAAAGAATAACCAAATAAATTAATGATGATGTCCACCATGATCATGCGAGTGTCCATGATGGTCGTGGGAATGCCCGTGCTGCTTTTTGCTGCTGTCTCTTATCACAGATCCCCGAACTATCTGCGAACAACTTTTGTTTAGAAATCAGTTTAGTTAGAATTCGCCTACCGTATAACCCGATTTATAACCGGGACACAACTGTTGTACCCTATGTGCAAATGCTTTCTTTTCTACTTGAACGGTTGAATGTGAGGCACCAAGGTTCTTGAGAATATTGGCCACCCGGTGACGAACCATTTGCGCATTCGCCTCATCCTTCACTTGAACATGCACACTGGCCACGTTCATATCATTATGCTGCCACAAATGAGCATTCGAGTAGGAATCCACATTCTCGATCTGGAAATCTTGTTTAATTGAAACGATATGTAAAATGGAGAGGCACCTCAAGAATTTCATTGACATGATACTCAAACTCATCTTCTTCTGGAACATCTTGCAATAGAGTGTTCACTGAAGATACCAGAAGAGGATAAACGGAACCAATGATGAGAAGAGAGAGGATCAGAGAACACAATGGATCCACCCACACCCATCCGAACCATTGGATGAGAAGTGTTGAGATAATCACGAATACAGATCCGAGTGTATCAGCCAACACGTGAAGGAAGACTCCTTGCATATTGGCGTTTCCGTGCGAGTGACCATGGGATCCGCCACCGTGAGAGTGTCCATGACTGGAACCACCATGAGAATGACCGTGTTCTCCGAGAGAATACATTCCGAAAAGATTCACAAGGAGTCCTGAGATAGCAACGAAAAGGAGCTTATCAGTGTTGATATTTGGTGGATCGAATAGTCTCTCCAGTGCTTCTATCAGAATGAACAAAGCGATGACACAGAGAAATAGAGCGTTGATGAATCCGGAGAGAATCTCAACTCGTCCAAAACCAAATGTGAAATTTTTAGATGGTGGCCAGCGAGCCATGACACTTGCGACCAATCCCATAACCAGTGCACTACAATCGAAGAGCATGTGAAATCCGTCAGATATCAATCCCAAACTATTTGTCCAGAAACCGTAGAGAAATTCGATTCCACAAAATCCCAAATTCACACAGAGAAACCAGAAAATTTTTCTCGAATCACTATTCGATAGAATTTCGTGGAGCGTGTCTTTCATAAACCGCATCAGCGATTTTGACGTCTTCTGAAGGAATGCTTCTCCGTAGGTGAACAGGGGAAGTCCAGTGTTGGAGATTCCAACGAACTGTCCTCCTCGATGTTTAGGCTGGTTTGAGTGCGTCAATGAGATTGAAGCTGAAAAATTTATGAGTTTTCATGGAAAGTTCTGAACAGGGGTTACCTAGAATAAAGCAAACGACAGTAATAGAAACTCCGCCAGTCAGAGCGTGGTCTCCAAGATTCTGATGTCCATACCACAAGTATGCAAGCCCAAATGCGCATGAGAACATTGTGACAGACGACCAACGAGCAGCGGCCATAACTGGATCAGCGACATGTTGGAAGCAAATGCTTTCAGCATAAAAGTCAAGTACGAATACAAAAACGGCTACGACGACAAGGAGAATGGCGTACTCGAAAAATCCCATGGAAGCAAGGGAGCTTGTAGAAAGTGCCCATGAGAGAACTGCGACTGGAGTCAAGCAAACAGCACTGCCAGCCTGGAAATTGAGACCGTAATTCACAGAGCAGAAAAGGTGAGAAAGATCTTATAACAATTTCTGACCGAATTGTGTTTATTATGAAGGACCCAATAATAATAATAAAACTTACCGTTACAAGAGTATGAAGCTTCTTCGCGCCGCCGACTTCTACAGCCAAATGCCGAAATGTTGTTTCATAGGCAGTTCGGAGAAGCAAAGCAATAAGAAGAATACAGAGACCACCCTTGTGATCTGCCATTCCAAATAACCCAATGAGATGATAGAATAGATGATTTAAACCACTGTGATGCGCGTGTGTGGTGTCTGAAAACGCAATTCATGCATTTAATTGTGTCGTATATCAAAGCTTACGATGAGGGTCTTCAATAGTTCCATCCCTGTCCATCAGAAACAGACAAACAAATCCAACAATCAGAAGGAAAAATCCACGCGTTTTCGAAGTTGTTGAAACAGAACCTCCTTTGAAAAAAGAGACTATTGCGGAGAGCAAAACAGTAGAGCTGAGCTCAAAAACAAGTACACTTCGAAGCGGTCCACATAAAGTGATTCCGTAAAACCATAAAATCTCGATAACACCATTCAGAAGGGATAGTTTCAGAATCATTGGTAGCAGTCCTCGTTTTAATGATTTCCCAGATGATAAGGGTTTTTGAAGTGGAAATAGTATACATGTACATCTGAAAAGTTGTTCTGCTTATTTTAGTTTCGATTCAAGTTGCTTACATTATTTTACACAGCCAGAGAAGATTCACAATATGCGAACTTTTGGCTAGAATGTCGACAAAGAATATTCCAATACATCGTAGAATTTTGGTCAGAACCAGAACAACAAAGTATGAAGCCGATCTGAAATTACTTTTAAAAAATAATCATCACAATTAATTTTACCTGGACGATTGTGTTGGTGTGAAGTTTCTGTCATCTTTTTTAACAAAGTCTTGGGCTAGCATAGTTTCATGTAACTATTGAAAATTCGGGTAGATGTGGATTTTCAGACGAAAATTCGAAAATCTAAGAATAAATTAGTCTTTTCACAGGGAATTTCTCGGCATTTCTGCTCGTTTTCAAAAAAAAGTTCCAAAAATTAAAAGTCCGCAGTGTTGAGTGGCAGTGTTGGCAGACGCAGCTAAAAGAAACACCGCACCTTACGACATTTCGCATGGAGAGCTTCAGAAGTTATTAATCCACGTTTCAACGAAGAATAACTCAAACTGGAAATTTCGAGCTGAAAATTTTTTTGAAATAATTCAGATGGTGTTGTGTACTTTCTCCCCGATTTTTATCAATTTTCGTTGTGTCTCCGATTTTTGCCGATGCTTTTAAATTAAAATCTATTTTTACAGAATGAAATCTCAACTTCGGATATCAATCCTGCTACTATTCTCATATTTTTTGTCACTATGCGCCGAGAAAATCGATGATTCCATTCATTATTATATCCAATTCACCAATGATCTTTCAATTATCAAGGAACCGCCAACACTAGAAGATAGCGAATCGTCAGATGATTATGTGAGAATTATGTCAAAAAATAATGAGCAATTTCTCTGTAAGCTTCCGCAAATTGTTCCGGACGAGGAGAAAACTGTAGAATATTCTGGGCTCACTGCTGGAAAATTGCTGGAGACGATACTCTATAAAGAGAAGTTGTGCTCGTATTTGATTGATGTCTATTGGACGTATCAGGTTAGCGTTTGAAAAGTCAGCTGTGAAGATACTGTTTCTCTTAAGGTATGCCATGGTCGCTATGCGATTCAATTCCACGAAGACAAAATGCTAAACGGGCAAATTTCAAGAACTGAGTATTATCTTGGTAACTTCGATGCATCACTGACAGCTTCAACCAACGAAAACATAAAACCACAGACTCGCAGAATTGAAAACGAGGATTATCCATACTACTCGGTGTCTTATAATCATGGAACCACATGTGATGTTACTGGGAAACCGAGAACCACCGATGTAGTCTACATCTGTGTGGAGAAGGTGCAGAACAAGATTCTCTCTGTCACAGAAATTTCTTCTTGTCATTATGAAATTGTCATAATGACCGATTTGTTGTGCAGACATCCTGAATATCGCATATCGGAAAAGAGAAATCACAAGATTTTATGCTGGAATCAGGACGCCAAAAATGAAAAAGATGCAAAACCGATGTCACTTCAGAGACTTGACGATTTTCATGATACGACGTTTAAAAGGGAATTTACCATCAACGAGTTTGAAGAGCATGAGGAGGAGGTGGAGGAGGGAGGAGTTCTCGATGAGAAGGAATTTCAAAGATTGAAGGAAGTTCAGCAGACCGGGTTCGTACTAGGCGGGGTTAAAAGGTACGGTTTGGAAAGATCTCATCAACAGAGTGTGCATGCAATCCAGGCCTCTTTTAATCCTCTGATTGTTGTGATGTTTTCTTTTCAGATCCGACAGTTTGATAATAAAAATGAACAGTTTCAGATTCACCGCCAAAGACTCCCTAGCCAATGCTCCATCTGTCGTTCAACACACTGTGAATCGTATTTTGACTGGCGAAGACTGTATTATTGCTGGTACCGGATGGTGGAAGTATGAATTTTGCTATGGGAAGCATGTGATTCAGTACCATGAGGATGCTAATGGACAACGATCGGAGATTCTTTTGGGTTCTTTTGATGCCGTTATTCATAAGGAATGGGTTAAATTGGATTCGAAGAATCGTGGTGCTATCAAGGGAACTCAACAAATCATGCAACTAAATCATATCTATTCGAAAGGAGACATTTGTGATGAAACTGGAGCGCATAGGCAAGTATATGGCTTCACTGTCATCTATTTTCAAGTAGTCTATTTGATTTTTGAAAAATTCCAGAAATGTCGAAGTGCGCGTTCGATGTGCCACAGCTGACCATAGCGCTCTCGCCTTTTCAATGCATCTCACCGAGCCCAAAACCTGTCAATACGTGCTCACAATCGAAAGTGAAAGATTCTGTGAACCCTTCCAGTTTGCTGACGATTATGGTTTTATTGAAATCATACCATTAGGCGGACTTCGAACGGAAACCACTACTGCAGTTTATACGGATGAAGAGGATGGCGTTGTGGCTGAAGAAGAGGAAGAGCATGGAGATGAAGACGACGCGAAAATACACGAGGAGTTGTAGACGAATCGGGGGGATATAAATAAACTTAACATTGTTTTTTCTTGTTTTATTGATGATACTGGTTCAATTTTCTCTTGCTTCTGTGATTTATAGTTTTCTTGCAACAAAAAAAAGAACACATCTGTGTTTTGTAAATAATAAATTATTACAAATTAGTTTCTTTCCTTCTTCCTAGCTGAGAAACATTTTGGAACCCATCTCTCTATCTTTTTTTTCATCTCTGAGGTGCCATCGGAAGCCCCCTCCCGAGAGAGAAACATCATGCCATCAAATCGGAGACGCCGACAAAAATACATGACAGCCTAGAGCCTCTGGGGCTGTAGTGATCACAGAAAAGCTCTCAGAGCCTCCTACACACTTGAAAATGAGAGAGAGTGAGAGAGAGAGAGAGAGAGAGAGACCAAGGCGCCGCGCCTTTCCGCCATCATCAACTACACACATCTTTTTCAATATCACTGAACCCAGAGTCATCGAGATAGTGTGAGAGAGTTAGACACCCAGGAAGCATGAATAGACAACCAATGAGATGACTCAAAAAAGGGTCCCTAACTGGGCTTGTGTGTCCAGTAGCTGGTCCCTCAGCAGCCCCATTTTTCTAATGCATGCATCAGTAGTCTCTGCGGGACAGAGAGACCCCATTTTCTGTGGTGCACTTTCACTCTTTCTTCTTCTTCTTCTCGTCTTCTCCATCGAGAAAAAAAGAAGTCCCCCATTTCTCATTCCTTTTTTCGTTTTCATTGTTTTCTTACCCCGCAGAAGCTCCCTAGCTTTCTTTTTGGCCATTTTTTGGCTTTCAGTTTATTTTTTGAAAATTCCGTTCTCGCATTTTGATTTCTTTATAGATACTGATAGCGAGAAATCCTTTGAAATCAGATTTGGAAACTCTATGTCCCAAGAAATTTAGATTGCTGTAAAAAGTACGTTTTTATCCTCTATCTACGATTCCCTAGTTTCCCTACATTCTTAGATATGTCTCACTATATGCATTCACGAATGAATCTGTATGTTCAACCGAACAATAGATAACACACGCTCACATTCTCTCGTGCTTGTCGGATAAATTATTTCATGCATAATTTGACAGCACTATTCCCTTCTCCCATTCCACTTTCCCTATTTTGGTGACTTTTCAGACTTGTTGTCTCCTGTGTCTTCTTGCAAGATCGTTATTCAGAAGAGCTCAGAAACAACGAATTTCTTAACATTCTGGTCATATTCTTTTTTTTTATTTTTGAATGCGTCATACTTCAGAAAAAATTCCCCAGAGAACGAATCCATTTTTCTGGCCTCACTCGTTTTTTTTCCTTTTCGGCTATTTTGATTTCGTTGAGCTATTTCCTATGCCATCCTTTTAGTTAGACATGGTCAGAATTCCTTTTTTCTTTTCGGATATTTTCTTCTTTTTTTGTTAAAAACATAAGTTTTAGAATGGCTCCTCTGAAGGTCTATGTGGCCAGTGCCACTGCCAATCCTGAAACCAAGTATCGGGTACAACGGACACTTATGATTCTAGATGGACTAGGTATTCCATTTGATTCGATTGATATTACCAAACCGGAGCATGCTGAGCAAAGACGGTTTATGAGGGAAAAAGCGTCAAAAAAGGGACCAAATGGAGCAGTACTGCCACCACAGTTTTTCTATGAGGACGAGTATCTTGGGGTTTGTCCTATTCATTTGTTATAATTATCTTGGTTTTCAGGATTATGAAGACTTTGACACTTCGGTGGAAGCAGATACAATTACCGAGTTCTTGAGGTTACTACCAGATGCAATTGTAAGTTTTTTGATGATTATGTTTGACCCTATAACAGTCTTAACACCTCCCAATTTGATCTAACTATTCCTTCCAGGGTAACCGAATCCGAGTGAACGATGCTAACAAGTGTGTTGCTGCGTTATTCAGCAAATCTCAAAACAAAGGTGTGTGTACTAACCAATTATGAGAATTCTGGAATCGTAGAAGATATGCGTCTAGGCTCCTCCATGTATAATAACAGTGAGAGGGATTGATTACTTTAAGCATAACCAAAGTTTATCTTATTTTGAAATTTTCCAGGAGTCAAATGTCATAACTGATAGCACGGCGACCCAGGGTGAAAATACAGATGGTACAACTGCAAAATCCAATGAAAAATTGGAGAAAACAGAAGTAGATGAGGAAGATGAGGAGGATGAAGAATGGGATGAAGATGAAGGCGAAGATGAGGAGGAGGAAGAAGATGTGAAGAAAGATGGAGGGAAAAAGAATGAAGATGAAGATGTTGATGCTTCTGAAACGATAACGCTAGCGAAACCAACGTCTGCAAAGGAAGAGAATGAGAAGAAAGAAGAAGAGGAAGAAGTGGATGATGAAGAAATAGAAGGGGAAGATGAAGAGTGGGGTGAAGAGGAAGAAGAGGAAGAAGAGGAAGCTTAGGAGCACTTTTTGTCGGGTTTATGCAGTTCCTTTTGTAAAATTTAAACTTGCAGTTTTTTGAATTTGGTGGAATAATCACTACCATTCCACCAAATTCATTATACTGTGTTTCCCTTCCATCTGTATTTTTCTCTGGTACAACTGACTGTTCTATGAATTTTTTTCATTTCAAAATAAATGTATTTTATCTGTTTTTGGAAGTATTTCGTATATATTTGATTGCAATTGACAAGTAGGAAAAAGCACCTTTGAAAAAATGGAAAATATGAAGTCAAGAAAAAGTTTAAAACTAAAATTAAAACGCCGATACAAGATGTCTATGATGATGATGGTGATTTTGGCGATGTCGTTTTCTTCGGTACAGAGTCCTTCTACGCTCATCCCATCTGCTTATCCATTTTCCCAACTGTGCCTCGTTCAGTTTCCTCCATTGAATGTTTAACTCGATCTGCTCGTAGGTCATCTCCATTTTGATTTGACCATCTTCCTCGAACTGAAACGTTTTCAACAGTGACCAACTTACTCTGTACCCTCTTCATACCTTTTGGCTCTTTAAGAAGCCCTTCAACTCTTCCAGCTCATTTTCAGTACTCAGCGGTTCAGCAAGACACTTTACACAGCTCGCCATCAGCGATCCTTTGCCAAGGCTAAGAAAAATTTGGTTACTTAAAAAAAACCTCTTCTGGAACCCTTACATCACATGAAACTCGGAGAAGTGATTCTTGAAGTACTTCCAAACCGTATTCCTTGTGTTTTGGTTGAGTGCAAAGTAGGAGAAGACACGTGGAATCAGATTTGGTTTGATTTTCCCATCGAGACAGTATTTAAGAATTCTGCAAAATTATCAATTGGAAATAACATGTTGAGTGTACCTGTTAATAAGAGTCACATCTTTGGTACTTGTCAGTGCACCAATAATGTTGTTCTTTTCGGAGGGACTTGTCGCAGATTTGTACGCTTTCCATATTCTCTCCCAAGCAGTTGACCCTCCCTGTTTGACACCTTCCACCAATGCGATCATATGATGTTCGGGGTTTCTGACACCACTGCTAACCCATTTCAAATATCGTTGGTAGGCTTGCTTGGTACAATCCTTAATTCTGAGACGGCAAGCAACGCCAAAAATGTCAACCTGCAACCTCTTCTGATTTGGAGTGGTACCCTGCTCATCCCAATCAAGCGAATCGTAGAGCCTCATGATAATGCTTCGTTGAAAATCTTGAAATATATCCAAATAGTCAGATTCCTCAATCAACGATTCGATGGTTCGAAGTTGTTTACTGACGATGGACCAGGTCATCTTATCAGTTTCTTCTGCAATTTTCAGATGTAGGAAATCTCTCTTTCTCTAGAAACCCACTTTCTACATATTCTAAAATGTCAAAGTAGACACTAATATTGAGAAGTGATGTTTTTGAAAGATCGTACGAGTCCACAAGAATCATAGATCTATCGATAGGGGATATCGCCTGAAAATTATTGAATGATTCCTTGTTTCCGTGGTAGAACCCACACTATGGTTAGTCGCGAGGGTTTTTATTAATCTGTCATAGGTATCCGTGTCGTAGAGAACTTTGAAATATCCAACTCCACCAGTGTTCAACAGGAGCCAGTCGTTGGATGGTGTCTCCCAAGTGACTGAAAAACAATGAACTGTAAAAATGGAAAGAAGAAAAAAGACAAAAATACCATTATGATCATTTGGCTGGATCCAGTGAAGTTTTTTCTTTTTCTCGTCGGATGCTCTAGAATATTTTTTTGAAGTTTTCAATTTAGACTTTCCTTTTTAAGAGCAACTACCTGTAGCTGATTGGAATTGGCCACCTCCAATCTCCACGCTTTTCCTCAGCCTTATCTCCTTCCGCAAATAAGAATCTGGACTGATTATGTACAAGAATTCCATCCTCAATTCTCTCTACAGTAACCAATGGATATCCAACTTGAGTGGTGTATGCTTTGGCAAGATTCGGAATTGACACAGTTCCTTGAAGGTTAGCATGCTTCTCCACAATTTTCCACAGGTCTACTCCAATTGCATTGTCATAGGCATACTTGTTCAAATACTCGATCAATGCTGATTGGAAGTTCTTTTGACCAGCCATTTCTGCGATCATGTGGATTATTGCGGCTGCTTTGTGATAATTAATAGCGTCGAAGAGGTTTAGAAGACTATCGTCATCGTCAGATTCAATAGCACGAGAGCTCAGGAACCCATCTGGTTCTTGACTGAATGCCAGGTTTTCTGCATAGAATCTGCTCATCTAAAAATAATAAAAACTATAAAAGGGACATATGTTGAACACTTACAATACTCCAATCTGGGAACAACTCATCCACACATTTGTACTCCATATAATTGGCGAATCCCTCATTCAAAAACACCTCATTCCACCAATCCATTGTCACCAGATTTCCAAACCATTGGTGCGCGATTTCGTGGCAAATGATCAAAGCAATGTGTTCCTTGGCAACTACACTTGCCTTTCGTTCGTTGAATAAAAGTGCTGAATCACGGAATGTCACAAGTCCCCAGTTTTCCATCGCACCCTCACTGAAATCATCGAGGGCTAGGAGGTCTGAAAACGAAGAAGCATATCAAATTGGTTTGAAATCTTACCGATTTTATCAAGAGGGTAGCTAATATTGAAGTAGTGCTCAAAAAACTCCAATGCTCGGATTGTGGTGTCGAGACCAAAATCGGCTTGTCCAACGAGCATATCTTCTGGAGCGTAGAGTCTCACTTCAATTGGTTTTGTGGTATTCCTTGTTAGTCTTTTGATGTAGCTGTATCCATCTAGAACAGCAACAGCTAGCAGATAGGTTGACATTTTCACAGACTTCTCGAATTCGTCTTTGATGAGTCCATTTTTGTATTCTTTTGATAAAAGGAGGTTCATGTTACTTCTGGCGATATGGTGTGAATTTCTGGAAGCGCGAATTGAAATGAAAAGAAAAATTAAAAGCCCTCTACCTGATGATAGATACTTGGAAGGTCGCTTTAAAGTTTGGCTCATCAAAGCATGGCAACATTTTTCTCGCGAAAGTTGGCTCGAATTGGGTCGCAGCTGATTTTCTGAAAGGACAGAAGATGAAAAAGTTTTTCAAAAAAAGACTACGTTTTTTTCCCATTAGCTCCGATATGTGTGCTGAAATACAATCCTTGTAGATCGGACTTCATCTGAGAAGTGTACTTTATCTTCAATACAATATGATCTCCTTTATGCAGCCGCTTCACGAATTTCCACGCCCACTGTGTCATAACTGCACATTTGACCTACAAAAACGGCAGGATTATTGTTTTGAGAATATATATATGAAAACTTACAAAATCTGCTTTCAACTTTACTCCCTTCTTGGTGACGTCATAGCTGACCATTTCCAGATTCTCTGCATTCAAAATCAACAGCTTTGTTTCAGTCTTTATCAAAATCCGAATGATGACCTCGGATTGAACTTCACCAGTTGTCAGATTCGGGTGGAGTGTGAGATCATACTCGATGGGTTCGGATGTTTGAGGAAGGCGAGAGGAGTACCAGGTGATGTTCGTGCACTGGAACAGTGTAGGAATTGTAGAAGTGAAAAGGCAGTCATGAGGTGCGATGATTTTGTATGTAAGATCTGTGTAAAACCTGACTGCGAATTCGACTTTTTTGTCATTTAAAATTCAAAAAATCGTTTATTTTGAGAAACCAGGATATTTTTTTGGGTCCCTCACATTGGAGAATAAATATCAAATACTGTTAGCTTGGTAAGTGCCGGCCTGAGACCGTCAACTTCCAAACTGTGAAATGAAGATGATTGATTGACTTACCTCCTTGTTCGCTTTCACGAATGTTTCTTCATTTCTCGGCTCTTCTTCTTCATCTTCCACCTCATCTTCATTTTTTGTTACCACTTCTTCCTCTCCATCATCTTCTATCTCTTCCTTTTCGTCTTCCTCGTTTGATAGGCCTTGATCCTTCTCTATTTTTTCATTTTTTCCTCGCCTCTTCTTTTTGTTCTTCTCCTCGCTTCTGCCCTTTTTCCTTTTTTTAGGCTTCTCCTCTACTTCTTCTTCTTTTTCCTCATCTTCCTCCTCTTCCTTAGATTTCGATTCTGATTCTTTTTCCTCCTCCTCATCATCTTCATTCTCCGCACTCAGTACCGTGGTATCATCCAACTCTACACTACTTCCAACGTCATTGAGACTTATCAAAGTTGAATTATCAGTTTCATAGCCGCTGCCCGAGGACCTTAGAAACGATGGAATCTTGATAATAGGAGATGATCCATCTGGATAAAGCATCGCATGTAGAAATGCCCCAACTGAGACCCCTAAACCAAACATTAGTAATGCAAACGTTATGGCAACACATATGCGAGCTCGTCGATGAGAAGATCGTTGACGGTATTGGTTGCTAGGCGTCCATATAGCTGAAATCGGTAATTGAAAGGACTGCATGATAACTGTTCCCAAGACAACTTCTGACCTAAGGATTTCCTAGGCCACCTAACCTTGCCACCCAAAAGCTACCGGCAACTCACTGAGCCCATCGTGTGTCTCGCCCTCTTCGTAGAGCATCTTAGCTGCACTAGAAGTTGGCGGTGGAGGAGGTGATGATTGCATTCGTTGGATTCGTTTTTTTTCACATCGACAACAAAGTTAGATGTTTATGGGGTTCTGGAAATGAGAAGCTTGAAAATAAGTTATTGTTTATAAACAAGTTGAGAAAAAAGTTGGGAGAAGTGAATAAACATTTTTCCAAAAAACAGACGATACAATGTATATTGGTGATTGAAGAACACAAAAAAATGTGGGGAGTAGTAATTTTTGCTTTTTCCGTCTATTTGAGCTTCTGAGTCGTCGGCGGGGTAGTTTTTTTGGGGGAGAATGAAACACACAAACTTTTTTTTTTCTTAATTCTGTTGTTAAATAGACAAGGCGATGGCGACGAGCAGAACAGAGGCAATGGCAATTCAGGGAAGGGAGTAGTTGTTGGTTACTAGAAGTATTATAGGATTCTCAGATTTGCCTTCGTTTGGATTCAACGGCTATGACATTGTGGCGAAAATGAGAAAAGTCAATTCGTAGTGTTATATTTAAATCATGTGCAATAAAAACTCATCGGGGCAATTGAAAGAATCATCTTTCGGGCAGTGTATGCTGGCACACTTCCCATGTTTGCTAGGAAATAAAAAAATTAATCACAATTTACAACTGGAATCAGTGACCACACCAGAATAACTTTTGTTATTAATTGATGAAAGCATACGAAAAAAACTTTCTGATCAAAGAAATACTCTGAAGGAATCGAAATGAAATTTCCAAGCGTTCGAAAAATTTAGGATCAAAGACTGAAGCTGGTGGAATCTGAAGTTCTTATAGCCATCTGAAGAGGATGAAAAGAATAACGAGTAAGTCGACAAAAAACGACTGCTCAAACCATTGAACTCGAAGTGCCTGTGTGAACTTGAACTTTTTTGCCGATTCGTTTCAATCATCATCATCATCTATCGGTATCCCCTTTGCCCCTCTTATCCGATCTTTTCAATATTTACCGACCATAAGAAATGTTTGAAATGCGATCAAGTTACTTGAATTTACTCACTGTGTTTCGATATACCAGAAAGAGTCAATAATTTATTCTATATTTGTATGTTTGAGCATAAAACAACAACACAGACGAAGTTGATTTTTTGAAGGAATCAAAAAACATGTGCACAGAAGAACCCGTAGCTTTTATCAATTATTATAAGTCTTGGCACCCAGAAAGTGATTTAGAAGTTCATACTGGCTTCTTTATATTCGGAAGAATCCAAATTGAACAGATCTTCTAATTTCCATTGAAGAGTTTCGAATGTTGGTCTTTTATCGGGATCGCTTCTCCAGCATTGTTGCATGATGTCGTAGAGTACTGGAGGACAGCCGGCGGGACACGGCATACGGTACCCAGCATCTACTTGTTGGAGCACTTCCGCATTTGTCATTCCTGGAATTTTCGAAAATAAGGAACCTGATTGTACTATGATGGCCTACCAGGATACGGTAACCGTCCAAACGTTACGATCTCTGTGAGCAATATTCCGAAACTCCAAACATCCGATTTTGTAGTAAATCGGTTATAATTCGCAGCTTCTGGAGCAGTCCATTTAATTGGAAATCTTGCACCGGTCCTTGCTTCGTATTCATTCTCTTTCATTAGAATTCTTGCTAATCCAAAGTCTGCAATTTTCACTGACATCCCGGCGCTGATGAGAATGTTTCTGGCTGCCAAGTCTCGATGAATGAAATTCATCTCCTCGAGATATGCCATTCCAGCAGCCACTTGAGCTGATATTTCAACCAGTTGTGGCATCTGATACTGCCTCCCTCTTCGTTGTAAAAATGTGAGTAAATTCTCTTGCATCAACTCGGTCACTATAAGAATCGGCTCATCTTTTGTGCAAACAGCGTACAGTGACAAAAGTTTTGGGTGTCTCAGTTTTTTCATAATCTGCGCTTCAGCAAGAAAATCGGTTGGGTCCGCTGTTCCAGCTTTCAGCTTTTTCACAGCAACTGGCAGATTTGAATTCCATCGTCCTTCCCATACCTGAAAATTTTTTTATTTCTGTTTCGGCTAAAATTTTTTAGGAGACCGTCAAAAACTGCATTTATTCGTTTTCAGATGGCATTACCCATTGATCGTTTGTATGAGTTTATATAATTATCTTGTACATTAGAATAACAAGGCCCTCGTTTTTTATACTTTTAAAGATCATTTTTAAAAGGATCCTATCTACATTCCTTATAAACTTTAACGGTTCACAAGCTTCTTAATCTTGTTCTGTCGTTTTTTTCTGTTTCCGGCCTCAATCAATCTTCTCATGTTTCAATTCCAAAAAACCCTCGAATCTATCGCTCCGATCTGTTTCGTTGAGATAGAAAGATAAACCTCGTGTTTTTTCTCAAGAAAGAGCACCTTACGAAAAATGAAAAAGCACAAACATAGAGACCCAAGCGCCGATGAGAACAGATCATGGCAGAAACGGCGGATGTGTATTATCCGGTTGTTGTTTTTGAAAAGAGAGAAAAGGAGGACTGGACGGACAGGTGTCTAAATTTGTTGTGAAAAGAAAAGAAAAACGTATTAAGTTCAATTTTAAGTGAGACGGGTGATTATTAGCCATTATCATGATTCAGGAAAAATGGATGGATAGGGCAATTTGTTTCTCTAGAATTATAATAAAGTTTCTACTTTTCTCCTCATCCTATTACACAAACAAGACACGGAGCATCTCTATGCAAATGAGAGTGCTTCTCGGCAAATGATCACCACATGCAAATACAGTTCTCAATTCACTATACTTTCGGTGAATAAATAAACTAAAGGGCTTACCTCCCCAAACTGCCCAGCACCGATTTGTCGGATGAGACGAACCGATCGACGATCTACTTCCCATTGATCATCTGAATAATTATACAGTTTAGTTCATTCAATACTAATGTTGTGGAAGTTTCCAACATGTTGAGGATGTGAATAGTACTTACCATACGTGAATGTAGATGTCTGTGGAGCTTCTGACTTGACACAAGCCTTTCCTAGATTCACACAAAGACCATCTGCTTCTCGTTGATAATGTGCAATGAGATCGTGCAACGTGGCGAACGGACGTCGTCTGGCAATGAAGTAGCCTCCATGATCGAGTTGCCTGATTCGGTAGTGCTTGACGGTATCATTTTCACGAACTGCAAAAAAACGTTGGATGGGGCCAAATAACTCGACAATTATCTCGGTTCATAATGAAGGTGGAAATGAAGCACAGCCTGATAAATTGCGCCAAATGTCATAATGAGCATTCTTTCTGTTTTGGTGGTTACTCATTCAATCCAAAAACTGACATAATCTTAAAAGGAACTAATATAGCAGATAATCTTTTCCAACAAAGCAGAATCTTTCTAAACTTCGAAAATTTACCCAAAATTCTCACAAATTTCCCTCGGGGAACATTTCCTCATTGATGATTAGTAGAACACCCCTTGGTATCTTTCCATAATTTGCGGAACTATACATAAAAGGTCGGGTCGCCCTTTTCCGCCGCGCCCTCTCCCCTATTTTTTCCTCGGTTTGGATGGTAACCTTGATTATGTATGTCTTCTTTTGACGAGGGAAAAACGTGTTTTATCGTTTTATCCGCTCCTAGTCACTCCCCATAACAAAGGAAAAGGACAACAACTATTTAGGTGGAAAGACAGATAAAGAGGAGGCAGGAAAAAAAGAAGGGATTCGAATGAAATAACTGACCTGATAATGAAAAATCATGTTGTTTACTCTCGGAATCCCTTACTAGGTAGGCACCGTGCTCGTTGAGGTTTTGAAGAAGACGCTTCTCAGCATCTATCCTCCGTATGTTTCCAAAATACCATCTGGAAACATTGAAAATCTTAAAACGGTCGAAATGAAAACACTTACGGTTGTGACTCAATACTTTTCTCTCTGGCTACATAATTGGATGGGATGTATCCGGTTCTTCCTGTTGCTTTGTGCCTTGCAAACCACCAATCTCCTTGGGTGTCATTTAAAATTTCCAGAATCTTAATAAGCAATTTTTATATTGAAAAACATTTAAAACTTACGTCATCTTTTTTGAAACTCAAATCATCATCTGTTCTGGCATCATATTGAAACAAGGCAACAAATGTTGTTGATTGAGCCAAATTTTGATTTTTATCCACTACATTTCCACTCGACGATGTTAACGTAGATGATGGAATTGCACCGCCTGAGGCTGACGATATCCTTGGATGGCTGGGGAGAGTGTCGCGACCTAGTGTAGAAGATGTGTGAGCTGGTGACGAGGCACCCGGCGGATCTTCTTTGCCAATACAAGATCCCATAGGGGCAAGAAAGAGAAAGTGAGGTAGTGGGACTTCTGAATGAGATAGTGGGACTTCTGTGTTACGTCTGGAATCAGGAGAGTGTGAATCGAGTATAGTTAGCAGAACCAAAAAAATCACGAATAGAAATACCCAGAAATTGAACGGAAACAAAAACCGCATTATAAAAAATTTGGAAAGTTTTATTTATCATAAAAAGAAAAATACATTTTGAGAAAATCGGAATAGTCGTTTGTTAGAAGAAAATTGCCTTTTTGAAAAATACAAAAAGTCTGAATCATTTCATAAATTGGATAAAAAGAAAAGTTATAAAAGAATAATAATGAGAGAGAGTCTTAGCTAAGGACATCGAATCAAAGGAGAGAAGATTAAATAATATATTCTCTGGATCAGGGTTATGGTGGGGATACTTAATAATTAAGTTATATGATTCCAGCTGAAAAAGAAGTGAAAAGATAAAAGCTGAAATTCCTAATTTCCTTAATTCAAGATTCTCTATTTGGCCGGTGTGTGCTGCCGGTTAGCTATGGGCAAAGAAGAAGAAGAGGAACTGTATGTCTTTCTCTTTTTACCATTTTTCTCTACCTCTCCCTCTCACTCCGTTTTCTCTGTGTGCGCAACCGAGGTCAGGCATCTCCCTCTAGATCCATCCGTCGCAGCGCCACCGTTTAGCAAACATTTGCGGAACGCGCGTGCCTTAAACTTTCTGAGAGATTACACTGATTGGAGAGACTCAGATATACAAAAATGGCAATTTCGACAGCAGAAGCAGCAGCGCCGGACTTTTGGTGGAAAACATCTTCTTTTTTCGGAAAGAGATTGGATTAGGATGGGAGGCATGAGAGAATGAAAGCGAATGATGAAGTTGTCATTATCAAATTAGATTACATGATGATGTAATTTTGGTACATTAATTAGTGAAATCTGAAGGGACGAAAAATCGTTATTTATAAGAAATATATCAACAACAAAGCTCATTAAATTTACATGGCAAATGTGAAGAACAGGGATCACAGGGAGTCAACATCTCTGAGGATAGGCGAGTTTCTGAAAAGTTGTCCTCAATTTTTATTTTCTATTCAAAACATTTACCTTATAATTGTCCCTGCAACAGGAAACATTTCCGGATGTTTACCCTGTAATCAAATTCTACAAAAAATAATAATAAATAGCTCACACCTTTTGGTTTTTGCTGATATGCTTGATTAGTTTTTCTCCCATCTTCTTCATAGCTTCTGGATCGTTTTGCAGATTTTTCATGTTTTCTGAACTTCATGTTTTAAAGATCTACATTGGGATATCTTACCGAGAATTTCATTGATATTTTCGTTGTTAAAGCAGTAAGTGGAAACAAAACACAAGCAAATTAGAAGAACCCCAATGTGGAGTTTCTAGAAATTTAAAATATAGATTTTGGGATAAAAAGGTTGAACGAAACTAACCATAATGATAAAGAAGAGCTAAAAATCAATATTTTCGGGTCAACACCAACTTGTCGACTGACCAGAGTCCACACTGTTTACTTACTGCGAGCCAGAGCAGCAAATCAAGCAAGCGTGCTTTAGGAGTGCAAGCAGATGGGAATGAATACAAATGAAATAAAATTTTGTTAAACATAGTACCGGTGATATGATGTTCCATCTACCCCAGGGAAAAATGAAAAATTCAGGGTTTCGAAAAAGTACCGGATTGGGTGGTCTTCTATTGAAGGAAATACTGTAAGTCAAAGGTGCCTGATTGATTTGAAAATTACAAGAATTATGTAGAAAATATCTGAGACTGTATTTGTTTGACTATTTTTGGTTCATTCCGTTTTTATCATTTAGTCTTATCTCATTTATAATGTTTTCGATATTCAGCCAATTCCGATTGGTGACGCCTGCCAAAGTCGTTAGCCTTTTTGATTGATGTCACCCTTTCAACAAGATGCTCTATTTTTTACACTTGTACTTTTTTTTAAACTAGAGCGTTGTCATGACAAACGTTCGAGAAATGCAGCTAGGCTTATTTGAATTCAGCTCGCCAACAAAATATTCAAAAAAATATATGTATCAATATCAACTCAGAGTTTCAAAATTGGGCCATAACCAAGGAGTCAGTTGTCCAGTCTCATTAATTTCCGTTTAATATGAAATCAATCTATTTTCAGAAACCAATTCATATTTCTTTTACGGATTGAAAGTTTTTTTTTCAACATGGGCTCCTCTTTCGGAAATCCGGCACTTTGAGTGGTTATTGCTTATTGGTTTATTTCTCTCTTCTTCTTCTTCTTCTTCTTCTTCTTCTTCTTCTTCCAAGTGTTAATCCGATTCATTCACTAATCCGATGTGATATCAAAATCAGATTTATACACATGCACATCAAAGTGAGCAGAAAAAAGCGATAAAGAAGCGAAGCAGATTTTTCTCTTTTGAATTCATATTCATTCTTCTCTTCTTCTTCTTCTTTTTTTTTACTCTCCCTCCTTCTTCTTTTTTTCTGTCACCGAATTCAGTCGGGGTGGATATATGGGATTTGATGGTTTTTTTCGAGGACTTCTCCGTCAGTCGTCAGTAGAAGCAGCAACGAAACTGAGATATTTTTCCCATTCTCTTCTCTACGCCTCCTCATCCCAGAGGCTATTTTTATCAAGACCCTCCGTGCTCTTTGCCCTTGGGACAGACACTTTTGTTGATATGCACAAAGAGTACCGAAAAAGGCGTAAATTTTTTTCTTCTCTTCTTTTCCCAACTCCCGTTTTTTGTTGTTGTTGTTGTTATGCAGATCTCCCCTCTCAAAACGAGATTTTTATGTTTTGACCTTTTCGTACAATTTAAAAATAGAAATTCATTTTCCAGAATGATCATAGCTTCTTATGAAATCACATGCTTTCACATATTCCTAGGAATTCTCATGTTTGGTATATACTTGGTAAGTTGGTTGTTACCTGGCAAGAAGTTTAGTGTAGCATTTATAAAATTACTTATGATTTTTGAGTTGGAAATCTTTATAATATTTTTAGTTTATTGCATTCGCTAGATCTCTATGTATTAGCTATAATTAGTTAAATTTTAAACACGACAACATGTTGATGTTTTTCATATCTAGTGGTACATGTCAACTGTAGTACATATATGTCATTTCGGATACAATCGACATTTGCGGATTGCTATAATGTATTTTCAGGAAGTAAAATTTATGTTGGAAGAATTGTTGACCTAAAAAGGTTAAGCTGAATTTTCAGAAAACTCTAACAACTGAGACCAAAATTTGCATAATTAATATTTTTCAATAAATAATCTTTCATATGATTAAAGATCGTCCATCAATTCTATCAACAGTTCAAACTTCGCCGAGAAAGGAAAGAGCCCAACGTTTTCGATCAATTCGAAAAAATCCCTGGTCTCCACACAATTGAGAACAACTCACATACATTTTACTGCGGTGCTCAAGATTATACAATGAGCAGTTCCCGTAAATTGGCACGGATTTATAAACAAGACCGTCTCAGAGTGGAACGCCTTTTAAACAAACTCCTGCTCGGCTCATACATCCGTGTTCCGGACAACACTGTAGCCGTGTGTATTCCTACTTGGTGTTCAAAAATTGGAGCCAAGTACCACGAGTTCAAATGCACGCCGCCTGCTCCTTATTGTCCTTGCCCAACGATTCTTTCGGAGTTTAACTACACCTACAAAATGGTGTCTGGAAGGGTGCAAGCCACATTTTATCACAATCGAAGATGCACGTGCTTGGCAGGAATATGTATCTATATGAGGATTCCGAATGAGCCATGGTTTTTTGGAGAGTTACCGGAAGATTTGATTATTGACTTGATTGGTAAGTCAAAGAAAAAAGATAACACCGAAACTCTGTTTTCAGAATATGCCATCAAGAGTTACTCGCCACGGCGTGGCAGACGTTATCGCCACACGCCTCCGCTTGTTCCTGCGTTCAGACCAAACGCCCCACCAATAGAAATCTCATCGTCAGAAGAGTATACCGATGTTGATGAGGCAGAAGACTCGGAAAACGAACGACCACCATGCTACGCTTCGGTTTTCGGGGCTCGAATAGATGCAACATCTAGAATTGACGAAGTGGCACCTCCTAACTATTTCTCGTTATTTTCAAACTCATCAGCATTGTGATAGAGGTTACGGTTGAATTGTTCTTGAATCAAAAAAGTGATCGCACAATATCGTCATAAACATTTACCTGTGATGTCATTATCTGAAATGCTCCTTATCAAACTCAATAAACTGATTCATTTTTTGAACTCAATTCCCACTCTGTAAAGAGGAAAATTGGACTTTTGAACCACTTGGATTCTTGGTCTATTCTATGTATTATTCTATGTTCATTGTTGGAATCTGATTATCATGTATTTTAATGTTTTTTTTTCCTTTTTTTTCACGATTCTTGCAATCGTAAATAAATAAATAAAACTTCTCTCAGCTCACATGAGGTTATCATTAGTTTTGCAGGTGAATGCGTGGGGAGCTGAATGGAACAACACACTTCTCTTCTGCCTGACCCCTCCCTCTCTCTCTCTTTTAATAAAATAAAAACTGAAGTAATAACCGGATTGTTAACGCCCTCAATACCTCTCTCCCTCTGCCTCCTAGGTTTTTCAATATTCGACAAACTTTCATGTCGTTTTTGGATTGCCAAAACTTCACTGATCTATTCTTCACTTTATTACCATTTTTAGTGTTCCCAACAGTTTTCTTTGCAGTAGAGAACGGAGTGAGTTTTCAGGATTCTGAATATAATCTGACACCAACCGACAAAAGCTTTCATAATTTCATAGGCTCATCTGTGGAAAGTTACGTAGTACTTGACTTTGGGATAGAGAAAGCATCTCAAAACCTAGAACTCTAGTGCATTTATTGACACATTTCTGTACAAGATGTTAAAGAGATGCAACTTGTAAAACTACAATTTCTATTTTTCATAAATCCCAGTTTCCACTTTCCGTAGACCTTCTAAATTAGTTTCTAAAACTTCTTTAATTTTCATACCAATGCAGAATGCTTCAACTTTTTATACTCAAACATTTTCATTTGGTCTGCAACTGTATGTTAAAACAGTAACTTAAAAACACATATGTAGGGATTTGCATTTTTTATGCTGAACACCTCGTGAACAGAAAAGTAGGAAAAAGACAATAACAAATATGTTTACACAGGTTTCATACATACTTGGAATTCCACCAAAAACATCCAAAATCATACACCTAAACAAAAGGAAGTACCGTATCCCGATTCACGGTTAGTACCATACTAAATGCCTTAAATTACAGAAATACAACAATTTTGGAATTTCAGACGTCACATCTGATTACTGTAGGATTTAGAGATGTGTGCTACAGAAGATTGGCTAGAGATTTTGGGAGGCGTTCAGAAAACCCAATTGCAGCGGAACCTGAACAGCTTCATGAATGGTACAGTGCTATTTGTTGGGATGGGGTATTGCTATGTGGTAAGCTGGTATGAAATTGATATTTAACGCTAAAAGTGTCGGGAAGAGAACAGAATTTGCTATTTATAGTTGACTTAATAACAAAATTTCAGATCCTTCACTACCTCTACACACTTACAATTCTGGTGAAACAACGATTTTCTAAATCATAATTTTTTATTTATCATCTTAAAATATTCCGGATTTCAGGTTTTCAGCTTTAAAATTTGAAAATAAATATTCAAGCAAATATTGAAACCTACAGTAATCTTCACAGGGCCAAAGCATATGTCCTCAGATCACAAATTAATGATAGTGAGCACAAGAAAAATAGTTATAATGAGCTTTCCGCTCCAATGAAATATTATTCAGCAGCTGAAAAGTTATGCTTTATCTTGAATAAAACTTCACTCATTACACTATTTACATGGCTAATGATAGTTTTTCCCTGCTGATTTTCGGCTAAAAGACAAACTTCGGTATTTTTTTCTTGTAAATGTTTTCGTTTCTTTTTTTCATTTATGAATTCTCAAAATATTTTTCATCACGAACGACACTAAGGATGTTCGGAATTTCGAAAATTTCGATCAGAATATATTTATTTCCGCAGCATTTTTTTCGGAATTTGAAATTTTTGGACTACGGTATGTCAAAGGCGCACTCGAAAAATTGTCTTGCGGATCCGAGTGGAAATACTTTTGATATTTTCTTGCCTTTTTTCAAAATGTTTTGTCAATTTTCTCCAATTTTCGGGGTTTTTGGGATGGGAGAACGGAATTTCTGCTTTAAAATTAAAATTTTAAAAATTTCGAGGTTCCGAAAGGCTATTCCGAACATTCCTGACAGTCAGGCTGACACTACAGACATGCCGCCTGCGCGCGTTTTTAGCTGACCAGTTTTCGAACTTTTTTCGGTTTTTTTCTCGATTTTTGAAACAATTTTCACTGAAATTTGCAGAATGACTGCTCGCGATCGACTCATCGAAATGCAACAACTATCCGGTATGGAGGAAGGCTTGAGAAACACAAGAAATGATTCAACTGTAAGATTTTTCTACCCATTTTCAGCGGCAAATTTGAACTTTACAGTTTGTAAACGACAATGGACTAGCTCACTTCCTAGAAAGCGTCGACTCGATTCGGCACATTTTGATGACGTTAAATATGGATCGAGAGTCGATTCAAAATGAACAGGTTCGAAGCGAAAATTAAATATTTTTCGCTGATTATCCATACAGCGCAAAACCAATATGCTGCATTTTCAGGAAGCCTCACTTGCTGCCGGTTGTGCCGATCCTCACAAGTGTCGAACTGTGAACGATCACAGCGATCAGTTCATTCGTCAGGCACGTGTCGTTCGTGGGCGTCTTCGCGAGGCTACCGATGATTTGAAGAACTATCCAGAAAGTGGATTCGGAACTGGTCGCGCTCGACATGAGCAGGTAAGATATTGAGTATTTTAGAATCAGCCTAGTCTTGATAGCATTTCTTCTAATTTCAGGTCCGCACTCTGATAACCTCGTTCGAGACAATAATGACTAAATTTAGCGAAGACCAGACAAGCTATAAGAAAAGAGCCTCTCGAAAAGTGGCCGAATATTTCCGAAAACAGAACATTGAGGTGACTGATCGACAGATTGACCATGCACTTGAAAATGGAAGTTTGTTCTCGTTGACACGGAATATCAATATGGGAGTATCAGAAAAGAAGGCGTTGTTCGATGATGTCAAGAATAGAGCCACCGATATTATGCTCATTGAGAAACATATTCAAGACATTTCGGAATTGTTTGAAGATTTACACGCAATGGTTCAGCAACAAGGTAAAAGAGTCGAATAAAATTGAAAGAAAACCGAAGGGCAGCTTTTATTAAAACTCCTCTCGCTTTGGAAAACTTTTTCAAAAAAAATCTCTGTAAAAATAGTTTTGAAGTTTTTAACGACAACTTTTGATTAAAGATTGCAGAAAATTGACGATTTCCATCAAAATTTTTAAAAAACTCTATATTTTCCAGGAGAAACAATTGATCGAATCGAGACGAGTGTGTGCAACGCGACTGAGTATGCTGGGCGTGCCGAACGCGATGTCCGAGCGGCTGTTCAGTACCGTCAGAAAAGTTACAAATGGAAAATCATCATCTGCATCGTTCTCATTCTTCTTGTACTTATTCTACTCATGGCTGCTAAAGCATTCTTGTGGCCTTTTTGATAATCTCGCCCTTCTCATTTTTTTCCTAATATTTTACGGGCAGTTTTACTTTTACATTTTTAATTCATATTTTCACCTCATTCATTGTCAGGAATGATACATACATTTACAGTTTTAAATATTCACAGTCGATTTTTTGTACAGAAGAATAATTAGTTGATAAGTTCAGCATCAAACTCATCGTAGATTTTCGGAGGGACGTCTTTTTCCACGATGATCACTTCCATGTTTTCTGGAAGATCGTCTGTGAACTCGAGAGTCGGCTCGACAGCTGGAATCGGAGCCAATGAGAGGGTTGAGAAGGACTTGGACAGAATCTGTTCCATCGCTGGAGAGACAAAGTTGTCAATAGGATCTTCATGAACCTTTGGCTTTGTTTTAAACACATCCTTCATGATTTCGATCTCCAATCGAATGACAAGCGAACCGTCGTTCCGAAGCGCGCGTTCCACTGTTGCTCTGGGAATGTTGCGGAGTCCCCAGGAGTGTCCCCCGTTCGGTGGTTCTACATGGAAGTCTCCCACATTGATATTGGTGAACACCTTCTCTTCGTTGTCATTCAAAAACATGAATTGGTATTCGGCTTTGACTCTTGCTTCCTGCTCTGGCTTTCTCGATGACATCTTCAAGAAGAGCGACACGGTGCCGGCATTCTCTTCTCGTTTGCCGCCTGGGTAGAGGATGAGTTGCCAGCAGACATCGGGGAATTCGGGGTTACTGTAAGGTTGGGAGGTTGAAAGAGCCTTTGATATATACAGTATTATCGCTGTCTGAGATCGTCGAAAAATTAATATAATAGGAAAATAAAATTTGAAATATGCTAAAAGTACGGTGTTTTTCGGCATTTGTGACTTAAAGAAAAGTTGAACGAGGTACTTCGTTCTCAACCTTCTTTTTCTCAGACAGCGATAATACTTCATATGTTTTGATTTCCTCCACACAAATATCAAGATGAAAGTCTATTAAGGCCAAAAGTATCTCAAAAACGACTCACATCAAAATATCTCCGGTTCTCTTATCTCCAGGGCAACTGAACCTTAAAACAGTATCGAAACTGAGAATAGTGCACCGGTGGGTGGGACAACTTGATAACGTTGATGTCTGTGACATACTCGTCGGATGGAGGAACCGGTGGATTGCTAACCGGAGCCACACCTTCTTCCAACACCTCCATGTCTTCTGGAAAATCATTCGTAGGCTCGAGAGTCGGCTCGACAGTTGGAATCGGAGGCAATGGGTAGAAACAAGGATTAGACAGAATCTGTTTCATCATTGGAGAGACCTGATTGTCAATAGGAGCTTCGTGAATCGGTCGTTCCATTTTAGACACATCGGGCTTGATTTCGATCTCCAATTGAATGACAAGCGAACCGTCGTTCCAGTTATGAACGTGTTATGACCGATCTAATAAAGATGACTTCCAACGCGATGGGTTGATTGGAAAAAATTCGGAATGCTTCTTTTTTTGTTTTAATATACTTTGAATGAATCTAGTACTGTAACGGTATGTTCAGAGTGCTATATGGTTCTGTGATTTTCTCGAAATTTACGTTTAAAATTGGGTCCATCATTTTATCATTCTAGTAGAATAAAACTTAGGTTTGCTACGAAAAAACCATCAATTTGGCTTCATTATTTACTATATTGATATGTTTTGGTTATCTCGCACACGAATCAAAATAATAAACAAATCAAAATAATAAAGTGACAGGGTTGGCGTCTATGAGAGCCAAAAACATCAAAAACTACTTACATCAAAACCTTTCCGGTCATCTTATCTTCAGGGCTACTGAGTCTTAAAATACTGCCGAAATTGTTGATAGTCCATCGGTGGGACAACTTGATGGTGTTGACGTCCATGACATACTCGTCGGATGGAGGAACCGTTGGATTGCTCTGCGTGCGAGTAAGAATTTCGGAAATTCGAGCTATTGCTGCAGTTTTTCACTTTGAATATTTTTAAAAACTAAAAAAAACTAACCCGAAGCATTGAGCAGGAAGTTGTCCTCAATACCAGACATGATTGGTAAGACGTTGCTTGTTCAAACAAAGTGGAGAGTATTGGCTTTTCTTGCCTTCAACGTATCCTTTTCTTGGCAGATCGATAGACGCCTTCTCACCTGCGTCTCCGTCAAGGTCAGTGGCTAGAGAATAAGGGAGAAGAAAGAAAGAAAAAGAAGAGGAAGAAGACGGAGAGACGAGGGGATGGTCTTATTTACTCTTGGGGACAATAATGTGAAATAGCTTCAATTTCAGAAGAAAAGGAAGGCTAACGATGTCACCTGAAAAACCAGCAATTGCAGCAATCACTTTATCTTGTTAACTTTTGAAGAGTATTCACATGAGTTTAATAAGATTGTTTTATTGTTCAGAATAGAGAACCGCAAGTCTACAAATGAGAGAGAGAGGGCAATTATTTGCTCAACTTCGGCTGGAAAACGGAGATAGAAGATATCGTATGGGTTCGTTAATAAAATACAGGAATCATTGTTGGCGGGAAATATAACTGTGAGATTCATTAAGTACAAGAAAAAACTGATAGACAATTATAATATCGAATTAATCAGATGAAGAAGAAATGACATCGAAGTCCTCCAGGAGGTTGATAAGTGAAACCTTATGTTCTTCGAGCAATGTAGTTCCAAGTGAGACTTTTTCTGCGTTTGCATGGATTTCCAAATCGTCTGAGGGTGGGAATTTGTTCATTTAAGAAAAAAAAACACTTTAAACTGACCACATTGCACTTCCTCATCAACCATCATCACCTTTTTAGTATCCGACTCCCCGTTCAAAAATTTCTGGAAGAGAGCACTGTGACAATGAACGCTGTAATCCGGATTTTCCATAATCCAACTAGCAATTTCTGTGATTTTCGGTTGGTTCTCCTTTGGTAGTCTTTCTCCAGTTTCACGATGTGTGAAATAAACAGGTTGATCATTTCCCACCAACTCCTGGAGACGAGCTTCTGCTTGTTGCTCGAGTACTGAGTTGTTGCATTTTTCTTTTGCTGGCTCTGGAATGGAAATTCAGTGATTTCATATTTTCTTGATAAAGTGTATTACCTGCATTCGGATCCACGAACTTGTAGGTCAACGAATCGACCAAACACTCCTCGCAAGCCTCCTTGAACCACTCTCGTGTAATATGGTTGAAGTCCCAATGACGAACATAAACATCCTCGCAATCAATCAAAATGCGTTTTCCTGCTACGGAGCAATACCGTCCATAGATATGCTGACGGATTTTCTTGAGCCACAAATTTCTGTCTTGGAGAGGATACGGCTCTGTGATTCCTGTAGCGATCCTGAACGCAGCCCGATCGTTCTCAATACACTTTGCTCTTCCATTCAGGACTGGGAAGAAGGTGACTCCTGCCAGATACTGTATCTTATTCTCATTGTAGTAAGTGAGTTGCAAATTTTCTGACTGCAGTTGGTATGTGAGATAAGCGTTTTCCGGAATCTGAGTTTTGTTGACTGGCCAAAACTCGTGGAATGAGCTTTCAACAGAAAAATTGAACATCGGGAACGAGACAGCAATAGTGTTTCTTGGAAACGGATCCTCTAAGTGTTGCATTAGTGTGGGTTGCTCTTGATATGCATTTCGTAGTTGTTCCTGAATAAATGCGAGACTCTTTGAATCCACCAATTCCGCACCATCCGGAGCCATAATTAACAAAACTTTTGGCGCATTTTGAGCATTGAAAAGGATTCTTTTATACGTCCCTTGAGCCAGAGTTTTTGGGCAATATGGAATGCTAGCCACTGGGTAACCGTGCTCCATAGCACATTGCTTGTTGGCACCATCAATTTTCTTGTAGATGGTTGAGAACAAGGTTGAGAGAACTGTCATTGTCTGAAAGAAAAACATCAATGCAAGAACATTATAAAGCAAAGCTAGTGGGAAAACGAAAAAATAAGATTGAGCAATCTGACAGATGAGTTGTCAGAAGTCACTAATGAGATGTGCTTCTTGCTGACACAACTCCTCCAGATACTCATATTACTTTTAGGAAATGTAAGATATAAACAACATGTTATGAATGACTAATTATCTTCGATTGTTTGCTCATTTGGAGACTTCTTAATATAAAATCAAAGAAGTTCAAATCATGCTGAGCAGTAAATGGGCCACCCCGCGGCGTACATCTCCCTTTTTTGGCTAGAGATACAAAATAAATTAACAAAAACCATATATTTCTTTCATTCTTGGACGCCATGTGCTTGTTAAAATATGAATGGAAACTTCTGAATTTTTAACGAGATCTGGTTTTAAAAATGCAATCTGAAACATGCATGATAGGAATTTCCAGAATTTCTAAAATAATGCTCTACCTGCAGTGATGACAATAAATTCTTGTTCCCTAAAAAGATGTGTGCAGTACATTTCATTTATGACCCAACGTATTTGACACTCATCCTCAATTTCTCAGTTTACTTTTCCTCAGAAGATAGATTAGTCATAACTAGTCAGAGATCACCGAATACTGACTACAGATGAATGAGGGTAAAAAAGTAACGTATTCAATAACGCTTCTCAGAAGTGTGTGTCTCTACAAGCAAATAACAAGATTTCAAACTACCCGTTTCCATGGAGATTGAAGTAGAGAGACTGCAGACAGCAGACAGCAGAGAACTTCATTAAGTTTAAGGGTTCTGAAAGAAGAAGGATACTTTTGCTCTTGCATATTTCTTGGAGACCTTTGATATCTAATACATCATATTGTTCTAGAAATTTCTGTACTCTATTCATCATATTTATTAAAGAGAGCAGTTGAGAAATGCAAAAGTAGGGTCCTAATAATTATAGTGCGGAGAAAATCAACTTAAAGGAAACAGGGAATCGAATCTTGCGTTGAGATTGCTAAGAAGAAAAAAATAAAGCCGTTAGTTCTAGAAAAATAAGTCAGAGTTGTAAATTAAGCAAACACGGAATTGAAGGTAATGGTTTTCAAGGACAACAATTTAGACTGTTGAGGGGAACATTATGCAGAAGGAAATATAACAAAATATTTCTCGGGAAAATAACGAAACAACCGATGTGGGAATAGGACGGCAAAACTGATTTAATCTGGTGGGAAGGAGAAAGAAACAAATGAAAAATATTTCGATTAGAACTTGTGATAAGTGATAAAGCATGCGAAATTTAAAAATTGTAAATTTGAAAAAAACAATTATGAGAAAGAGGAACATAAAGTTAGCAAAAACCAAAAGGGAAGATTACGAAAGGAAATGTGAATGGGCAAATAATTAAAAGAAAAGCTAATAAAATTCTCACATCATCAATTCACCATCTTCGTTTTCCAACTTTATTGGTTTTTGTCCACAGTTGATGCATGCAGCTGATCTTCTGAAAATTAAAGAACATTTTAAAGAGTTATTTCTTTTTTTTCATTAAACATATAGTGGATATATCCAGTATGATGTCTCTTTAACATTGTGATACTGACAGATTCCTGCACCACAATAAAATCAAATAAGCAAAACGAAGCAGTATTCTTTTTTAGTGTCAAATTACCGGTACTCTTCTAACTTACAAACGTAAAATTTCCGCTTTTAGCCATTTGTTCTCCCGCTGCATAACTTCGAACTGTTCTTTTCTTTCCAATTCAACCTGTCTAGATCTTTTTCTGCTTTTTCTCACCGCATCATTGTTTTTGTCTCTTTTCAGCATGTATAGGGGATCCTTCGTTTTCTCTTCAACACTTTTTAATTTGTAGTTTCTAGCCTTGGTTCTAGGAACGTAGTCCGATCGCTTCTCCAGATCAAATGGCTTCATATTCTTTGGCAATGGAACTTCTTTCTTTTGATCGTACTCCATAACTTTTCTTCTTTGTACTCTTCTCGAAGAACTATTTTCCTGTTTCTTCTTCTTTGCTCCTGGTTCATAATCCGATTCATTATCTTCTATTTCAGGCAAGTTGTCCGATGATGACTCTACTTCAAATGTCACTTGCTTAGAAACCTCTTTTCTTAATAAATGTTTTTCGAAGTCATTCAAATCGTCATCTTTGTCATCATCTTCATCTGCGAGTTGCTGATTATTAGAATCTCTGGAGCCAAGTCCATTGTTCTGGTGTAAGATTTGCTTCATCTGTGGATACTCGGAACCGGAAGTAGGATCGAACTGTTGGAGGCCAACAAACTGCTGGCCGTTGGCAAAATATTGAGCACTAGGAGAATAACCATACGGGTAACTTCCAACGTAGTTCTGATCGTTGAATGAATAATCTCCATTTGGGAGTGGGTAGTGATGCAAATATAATGGACCACTTCTCTCTATCTTGTCATCATCTGAGTTGTCAGTTCGAACAAATTCTGCATTGTCTTTACTTATTCCTCGGAGAAGGTTAGAACAATTTGGATATCTAGACATTTTGTTCTAAAAGAAGGTGTATTTCTGTAATCGAACAAGAAAACTTACTGAAAACCTTTGAAACGAAATGATGAGCGATGTACACCGAATTTAATTTTCCAAATAAACTGTATAGATAAGCTACCACTAGCTACACTCTTACGTTTTATTCAGAAAATTGGGAAGCAAATTCAGGGGGTGCTACCTGCAAAACGAATGTTTAAAAAACATGAGAAGAACCCAATACTAGGTCAAACAGGTGCATGAGTAATACAAAAAAGATAAGGAATTGATTGCAGAGTGGAAAAAGAAAAGATAAACGGAACAAGAAATCTAGCGAGAAAAAGTGTGAATCATTCTTTTGAAGAACATGGTACTAGATATACTAGAACTGATCAAATTAACCATTTTGAAATTCGGGGTTGTTCGAAAGATTAGAAAATTGCTTACCGTATTTCCTCATATACAAGCCCACCACAGCCGTCAACGTTGAGCTCAATTATCTCGATTTCTGTGAAATATATGGGCAAGTGGTCAACTGATCAAATGTTTATCATAATATTACCATCACTTTATTTGTCGACAAAATTTTGGTAGCTTTAACAGGAATAGAGATAACTAAGCTCAAATTTAAAAGTTGAAGTTTCTCTATTAAATGTTTTACGGTATTCTCTAACAATTTTTTTCTAACAAGAAAACTACATATAAGGTGAAGAATATTGAAAAAACTCCCGGTGTCTTGCAAATGCTTATACACTCTTAAAAACAGGATATAATGATATGGGACCTTGTGGAAGCCAGTTCAACATGAAACCGGCGTCCCTGCCAACAGACGGCAAAGAACGACAGTTGTAAATGATGACAATGCTGCCGATGGGTGAGGACGAGACGAAAATGAAAATAAGGGAAGATTGGAACAGACGCAGATGGGTGGTGAAGAACAATTGCGAGAGCGCGAAAACGAAACGAAACGAAACGAAAATGAAGAAAGAAACAAGAGGCAGAAACGAAGGAAAAACGACGAGCAAAAGGGCAACTCTAATATCAATACATACCGTAAACACTCTAATAGAACGCCACCCGGACCGTCCTTGTTTGAGCCTATATGTCTCATTTCTCTTGGAAGATATCAAAAAGTTGTCAACTAATAGAAAGTTTATCATGAAATAGCAACATTTTATCAGTGAACCATTTTTTGATATCTTTCAGAGAAAATGAGATACATGGGCTCAAAGTTGACTATTCGGGTGGCGTTCTATTAGAGTGTTTACGCCGTAAACTTTACGGTATGTTTTTTTTTCAATAAGGATCTTGGAAAATCCAGATATGGAAGTATAATGCAGCATCAGGGATACGTTCTCTCCAATTTGAGTAGTCTTGAATCATTAAGTTAAACATTTGGTTGTTTTCAAGTCTATTCGTTTTCAAGTCTAGAGTCCATGCGCTTTTCAGGAACAACAGAAAACTTTTAGGTGAGAAAAACTTGCCATCCTGAAACAAGATAAAACAATTCACCTCCAATCTTCCTTATATATCCGCCTGAGAATCTTCGACTGTTCATCCATCTACTTGCCACGTGTACCGGACTGTGTATGGTAGTCTCGTCGGCTGAGCAATGCGTGGGCAAGTTTGTTGGGTGAGGTTTGTCTTGGAAAATATGGATTTTTGAAAGTTTTGCAGCTCTCGGACCAATTTCTCTGTCCAACGATATCCAAGCTGCTGTGTGCGGATGATGGACCATTACAAACGTTACTAAATGGGCGGAGCTTACACACATTGCTTCCAGTGGTTCTAACAACGAATGCACATCCAACATAAGGCACAGATTTGGGTTTCTAGGTCATCATGGCCTAAAATTGGGATTTCTAGGCCATAATAACCATATTTGAACATTTTCCAGACTCCTCGTCACCCTCTACACACTGGTCCGCTTCTCATCATCAGAAGACGTCACGAAAGATTTTCCATTTTGTTAGAGTTTTTGTAAAGCAGTGCTAACCAATGGAGTTCATTGGATACACTGGAGGAGACATAATAATTTTTTTTTATTTTCAAATTTTTTGTAATATAATGCTGTTCTTCTCCGAGAGGACTATACGAGATTTGGTGTTCCAGGCCGCTTTTTCAAGCTTGAAGAGTGACCTAGAATACCAAACTTTGTGTAGTCCTCTCGGAGAAGGCTAGAAATTCAAACGGGTTTTCTAATTTTTTGCAAATTTCGCTTTAAAAGTATGTTTTTCGCCGATTTTCAAGCTTTTCAGAATGTCAAAACTCCTTGAAAAACGTCTAAATGCTTGTGCAAAGTTCGACGATAATAAATATTACACAGAGTTTCAAAGCTATTACAATATTGTCGCTCAAGTGCATTCAGTAGTTTTGACTGTCAGAAATGTCTATGTTCTACGTGTTTGGAGAGGCTCATCGTTTGGACCAAAGCATCTGTAAGCTGATTTTCAAATTAAAAAAACCAAACTTTCAAATGTTATTTTTACAGAAAGGAAAGGCGAGAAGCTCAAATGTGTCACATAGACAAAGAAATGTTTGGATCCTATATCGTTCCACCAGATATACAAGTTATGAGAATTATCGAAAGATTCGGAAAATCGGATTTAATCGAGATTGTTGTCTATGATGATCATATTGAGACTGTGAAGAAATTAAAGTCCCTTGACTTTGTTGCAATTAAAAACGTCCATGCTTATGTGAAAGGCGACAATCTAACAATGACTCTTCATGGTGAAAATGGGGGAAAACATGATCGTGGAATCTGGGTGGTTCCGGAAAATTCTGTGAATTTGAATTTCCAAAGAATGAAAACACAGTGTGCTGAGTGGTTGCTTATTGTGCAAAGCGACCCTAATGAATATCGAGAATTCGGAATTTCTGATTCTGATGAATCAAACTCGGATGTGACTCTTATTCAAAAGGATCTTGACGAGAATCAAATAGCGAAAGCTTGCAATAAAATTGTTATTGGAGATCACATTTCTGTTGATTACTTTCAGTACGAGCGCTATGAGAAAGCCAAAAAATGGTTGAATTTTCCAGGCAATCTTCAAAATGCAACTATCACTTTCTCACTCATGCTCACTCTGAGCACTGCCGCGGAATCAATGCCAAGTTTCCACATAAAGTTTATTGCAGCAAGGAAACTGCTAAAATTTTGAATTTAATTGTTGGGTAAGTGATATTTATGTTTTGAAAAATGAAAAAAAAAATCGATTTTTTGCAGAGAACCCCTTCCGGAAGACACGATCCAACCTCTCGACCTTAATATTCCCTATAAATTCGAAAATTTTCAAGTCACTGCAATCGATGCGAATCATTGTCCTGGAGCAGTGATGTTCGTGTTTCAAGGACCTTTAATCGATGAAATCGCGGGCGGTCCGATTCTCTGTACTGGCGATTTTCGAGCAGAAGCATCGTATATGCGACAGTTTGAGAATGAGAAACTCGGTTGGGTCAAGGACATATCTTTTGCAAGAATCTATCTGGATAATACGTATTTCTCCGTCGATGTTGCTTTTACTTCAAGAGAGATTTCAGAACAATTGTTAGTGCATTACAGACATGAGCGGAATTCCTTATTCCTTATTCCTTCTTCCTTATTCCGGGTGTTTTTTCTATTCCTTATTCCTTATACCTTCTTCCGGGTTTTTCAATTTTTATTCCTTATTCCTTATTCCTGATTTTTTCTTATTCTTCCGGATAATTCGAACAATTAAAAATTTGAAATTTAAAATTAGAAAAAACGCTTTCTAAACCTAAACTACCACTTAAAAAGTCGTTTGATGAAGCCTAAATTCCTCTTTTATACGTTTTGTCAAAAAGTTTCAAAACACATTCGGCTTTTTTCGAAATTTTGTTCCGTATTCCTTATTCCTTCTTCCTTATTCCGGGTGTTTTTTCTATTCCTTATTCCTTATTCCTTTTTCCGGGTTTTTTAATTTTTATTCCTTATTCCTTGTTCCTGATTTTCAATTTTTGTCCCTTATTCCTTATTCCTTCTTCCGGATTTTCAAAAATTTTATTCCGCTCATGTCTGGTGCTTTAGAGCGCAAAGGCAAAGAAAAATCAAAAAATTGGAGACCCCGCAAATTCCGGGGAAAGAAAAAACCTGGGAAAAAAATCGGGGAAAAGTGGGCGGAGGGAGTCGGGGGCGGAGCCTAAAATGCAACCCTGGCACGGTTTTTCTGCACATTTGGACATGGTCATGAGGGGGCGAAGCCTAAATTGCAACCCTGGCACGGTTTTGCCGCACGGTTTTTCTCGACTCCGCCCACTTTCCCCGGTTTTTCCCCGATTTTTTTCCCCGGAATTTGGGGGGTCTCAAAAATTGGAAAATTTTGCAGACTTCAAAAAGAGATTATGAATCATCCGGATGCTGATATCGTGCTACCACTACACCAGCTCGGTCAGGAACGTATAATCGAAAATCTGTCTTACAGAATATACGAACCGATTTTTGTGTATCCGGAAAAATTGGCTATCGGCAAAGTTTTGGGATTCTTTTACGAGTATGGAATCGCAAATCAGAAACGACAGATCCAAGTGGTGGAAAAACGCGAGTGGACGTAAGCGCGCTCTAATCGTTATCAATAGAGCGAGCTTTGTTTAGGATGCCAGATGCCCTAGGAAAGCCAATAATTGTCATCGAGGTCACACAAGTTGATCATCTATACGGAGGAGTTTCTGAATCGTAGGTGTCACCTAGATTTTTTCACAAATTATTGATCTTTTCAGCGATCCTAACATCAGAGTTCCCTACTCCGACCACTCGTCGCGCGAGGAGATTCTGAAATTTTTAGAATGTTTTCAATTCAATGAGATCTACCCAACCTCCAAGTCCTACTCAAAAGCTGAATTCAAGACAATGATGCAAGCTGGAAAAACATTTACAGAGAAAAATTTGGAGAAGTAAGACAAACAATTTTTTTGGAATTTCACAGAAAGTTTCAGACAACTTGAACTCCACTCCTTCGTTGAAAAGACTCCTGAAATAAGGATTCCAGGACGATTTCATCGATCCGATTATCCGGAAGGAGAGTGGCGAGACGATCAGGAAGAATATATGGTTGGAGATCTGGATGAGTGGGAGGAAGGACCACCGGAGACGGTTCCGGAGCCTATGGTTAGGAGAAAAAACCTGAAAAGACGTCGGATTAAATCAATTTAAAAATTAATTATTTTTTAAATTTTAATGTTTTTGCATTTTTCAAAAACCAAAATAATGAAATTTAATGAATTTGTATTTGTTTTATTTGTTCCGTGGCGATTCTTAATTTTCGTATTCGGGAATTTTGAAGAGGGAAACGATCATTTTGGAGGTGAGAAATTAAGGACTTTGAAAAAATATTGATTTGAGTTTCATTCCGGAGATAAAGCTGATAAGTTAATGAAAGATGAAAAGTCAGCTTTATTCAAACTGAAAAGAAATTATTCGAAAGCACAACTTCTGGCGCTTTTATTTTGTATCCTTAGTTCGTCTGACAGTCACTCTTGAACATAGTTTCTTTTTACAGAATATGGGATGAGTGTAGTAAAACCAACAAACAATTATATGAGCTCTCGCGTCTATTAACCACGGTCGAATTATATAAAGAACGATGCTGCATGAGCCAAAACTCTCTATGACGGAAATGGAAGAGTTTATGACAACTGGCAGCAGGATAAAAATCATTGTTATCGTTAGACTTTTTTCAGCTTTTCTATCATATTTACGACGTAGCATATTACTCCTGAATCAGACAAGAAATTGGAATACAGGTGAAGTAAAGACATACTGATTCCTCTTTCGCCACAGCTTCCGCATTATTAAAAAATTCAAACACACAATTGTTATGATAATCGAGGGATAGAAAGTGACATCAATTATGTTTGACAAAGTCTGTGAACCATTTTATTCGATAAAGAAATGTTACGAACTTCACTCACCATGCTAATGTCTGGTTGGTTTGAAGTGATCATCACGGAGTCAGCTGGGAATGGGGGATTCATTGCAACACAAGAAGCACCGGTCATGTATCGAGGTAGAGCCAGAATAAAAGCAAACGGGATTGAAAAAATGAGAAGGTAGACGAAGAATGATGCCTCAAATAAACTTATAATGGAAAAAGTTACAAAAAAATCCAGAAACCTTCTTCCATGCTTCAGCAAAAAGTAGATAAACTCGTATCAGACAGAATGAAATCGTTGACAAATTTTTAGCGTAAACAACTACGTAGCTGACGAATACCATAATGCTCATCAATTTTTCCATTTGGCATATACAACCAATGTCCAAAAAACCACTATTCGGTATTCGAGAAACTAGAAAATCGATCAAAATGTGACAGAAATTGAAGTATTCCATTATTAAAAATTGGATATACAACATAGGATGCAAAGTGTTCGGATTCAAAAGTTTCCGATTTTTAAAATAGAAAACTGTCATTCTGATAGTAATGGCTATAGGGGGAACACTATAAATTGCACTGAAAAATAAAAAGAAACTGAAATAGTCAATATGAATGGGCATCTTTGTTTGGCGAGTTAGTAGAAAGAAAGCAGACACTTTCTGTCAGAAAACAAGAGCACTGGAATTGTGTTTTGCCGTTTAGACGAAGAAGTGGGTTAGTCAGAAGATAGTGATTAGTGGACATATGAAAAATTTGAGGGTATTTTAAATTCAAGTATTTTCCAAGGCATACAATTATGAGAAACATATCGAAGATCAGTACAGTGTAGAAATTCGGTTACAGTTCATTTTCGGAATCTTACTTGTGTGTAAGCTAGATTGCGCAAATTTTTTTTGAGTTTTGCATTCTTGGTAAAAGTCGAATTTTAGGTTTTAATGAACCATTTCTCAGTGAGTTTTTCAAAGCTTCTAGTTACTTGCAGTTTGATGCTCATCAAATGAGATAATGATGGTCCCAATTTTGAATGGAATATTCGAGAAAATCACACAACCAAACTACAATCTTAAGTTACAAGCTAAGTTACAATACTAGATTCATTCGAAGTATATTAGAACAAAAATATGCGTTCCGAATTATATCTCAAATCTGCAAAAAAAATATCTCAACTCTGCAAAATCGTATTTTCTCTTGAAAACGCATCTCCTCTGTTTGCCTCTCCTCGGTTTCAAGGGAGAAAAGTGGGCGGAGTCTCATGACACACAAAGTATAGTGGCCGGCGCGAACCCGGGAAGTGTCGGCTGCTTCTGGGGGAAATAGAGGGAAATTGCTGAAAATTGATAGTCTGACACTTTGAAATGCGGAGAATCCGAAAATCCACTCTTTGGAATCTACTTCTCACTATGGAAACGTTTCTGTCTTGCTCGACTGATACTTTAACAAAATGTAACATTTGAATAATGAAATAGAAGAAACAAGAAGGAATTAAATTTTGCAAAACGTTGTCTAGGTCTATTCATGTGCTGCATAAAAAAATTTAGCTTGGATCTTCAAGATTAAGAAAACAATGAAAGAGTATAAACATCATTCCAGGAGACGTTTGTTTCTTGGAATTTTTAAAAGGTGCTCTCTCCAAATGAGAAATTAAATCAGAACTATTCCCGAAATTGAGTTGTTTGTGACAACTTCCGAAAATTAATGAGCATTCAAGTTTTGACCCTTTGACTCAATTCCAACCAACGTTGTCATACTAAACTTGATATTCATGCGGAATCCTCAGATTCATTTCAACCCATCAAACAGGCATTGGAATTTTGATGCACCACATTTCCATGTGTACTTCAAATCCGTCTTAATTTTTCTATTTTTGAGCTGCATTGGTCCATAGTAACGACTTCTTCAAATGACATAAAATGCAGAAAAATGAAATGTCGGACCTTTTTGTTTTAAAATGAAACTTTGAATTGCTGACATGACTTTGGATTTTAATGAGAAAACATTTCCAAATGACGTTTATTGTGTCAAACTCTCTTATTACAGCCTGCTCGTAACTTAAATGTTATTTACTGCTATTCTAAAATCCCAGAAGTATTTGGCTTATAAGTTTTCTTCATTCTTTCAGTCCTTGATTAGAAGGAGCTCTAGCATATAATAATGAGATACTCTGGTGAAGAATCGATTTCTCTCGTCTCTTCATCTTTTTTTTTTGAAAGTTTTTGTTTGGAATAAACTTTTTTCAGTTTTTAGGAATGACTCCCAGACCGGAAACCTTTGGAAGCTTCATGCAATGTCTTCTCGAAAACTGCTTTTCAGCCGCAATAATTGTGAGTTCAGGTTATTTTCTGTATTTTCACAAATTAATTTATCAGATTCTCGTCCAAGTAATCAACAGACGTCAGCAGTTGGCAAACATCGAACGTGCCAAGAAGGAAAAAGAGATGGAGGAGGAGGTCAAGAAAAGAAAGGAGGAGGAAGAAAACCGGACCAGGAATGATGAAAACGAGGAACACGGAGAGTCCACCACTGAAAACGAGACGAACAAGGATGGGGTACACCCGAAAACTGATTAATTTTAACACTTGTTTCGATTATATTGATATGATTAATAGATTACTCTTGATGTCAGCTTTATGCTACGTTTTAAAGATCAGAACAAGAAAGCATTTTTACGATCAAATAATGTGCACGACTCCTCTTTAATCACCTTTAAATTTCTCATTATAAACTTTTCCTAACTCTCAATATGTCTTCCCTTGTTCTGTAAAAACTTTAAAAAAATAAAGCAGTATTGTTAAATGAACTAACATATTTGTGTTAACGAGTAGGGTTCTACATGAATTGGGATCATAGAAGTTGTAGGCTCGGAGTGTATCTCTTGTAGACAGACATCTGTTTTGTACTTTCTCGAATTTGCGGACTGAGGTTATAGATCATCAGATAAACTAAAAGAGAAAATTATTGATTACTCATTCAAACAATTCAAACCCTTACTTATTTCTCTGACTGATTGTGATTCTTAATGTTCAAATTGGTCTCTATTCTTCTGTTTTCGTTGACACGCCTCCTTCACATCAGAGTAGAATCATGTACCACCTAATTTCTACCTTTGTACACGGTGCTTCTCAGAAATTTCGGTACCACAATGTGTGGATGTGGTTGACTCCTCCTATGCTTCTAAATATACGCAACAGTTTCTCGCTGTCATTTTCCTTTTATTTATGAGTTTGCGCCGTTTCTCTTGTTTTCTTACTCACTCTCATCACTCTTGGTTACCTAAGTGAGCATACTCATCCGAAATTTCACTTTAGTCACTCTCCCTTACCTTCTTGTTGTCTATACACCCTCCGAGTATAAGCCTCTCTAATCAGGAGGTGGGTCAGAGTTATAATTATACTTTCACTCTCTTCTTCTTCTTTTATTTATAGTCGAAATACCAGAAGGATGCTGTGGTCGGTTCTCAAGTTTTTCTTCGTGGCGATGTTCTTCTATTTTGTCTTTGTTCTCATTCTAGTGAGTTCCTCTTTTTGTTGCTTGTCCCTGATATTCAACTTTTCAGGTGCCCTTCTACTGTCTCTACCTTTTTCTTCGCTGGATGTTCACAAAACCCAAACGTCTGGAAGGAAAAGAGTGGGAGGAAAATAAACAGAAAAAAATCAAGGAGCTCAAGCTAAAGAAAAGAAGGAGACGGAATTAGACGCCTATCCAAATGTCCACCGTTTGAAAATTGATCATCCTTCAACTCCATAATGTAAAACGATTGTCATACTAATATGTATTCATACTTTCTCCTTTTGTAAAAAAATGTGTTTCTCTTAAATGAATGAATTGATTTCTAAACAAAGAAAGATCTAACATTTACGGACACACATTCCACAGGAACTCTAATCGAAATTTGATTCTCATCGAATGAGATAATGATGAACCCAAATCTGAATGGAATATTCGAGAAAATCACATTACCAAATTGCACTCTTAATATTTAGTTGCAGTACTATGTTCATTCAAAGTATATAGGAACAAAAAAAGAAGTATTCCGAGTTTTCCCTAAGCGTTGGAAGTCGTAGTTCGTAGATCGTTCATAACTTGGCTCATTATACACCCTAGAAGCTGAAACCAGTCTCAAACATTATCATTTCCAGCCTTTTATCTATTTCCGTCAAAAAAAAAGCGAGAAAATATCTCAACTCTGCAAAATCGTATTTTCTCTTGAAAACGCATCTCCTCTGTTTGCCTCTCCTCGGTTTCAAGAGAGAAAAGTGGGTGGAGTCTTCTGACACACAAAGTATAGTGGCCGGGAAGTGTCGGCTGCTTCTGGGGAAACGCGCCGATGACTCTGTCTGTTGCGTTTATGAACTGTTCCGCAACGTTAAATAGAGGGAAATTGCTGCAAATAGTCTGATAGTCTGACACTTTGAAATGCGTAGAATCCAAAAATCTACTTTTCGAAATCCACTTCTTAATATGGAAACTTTTCTGTCTGTCTCGGACATTCACTTGAATGGCGGTACTCGATAAAAAAACTGAGTAGAATAAAACTGTAACATAGTAAAACTGGGCATAATAAAACCATACTTAACAGGCCTGGCCGGGCGGAGATGGTGTCTTGAGCCTCCTATCTAATAGGGAACCTATAGGGCTGAGAATCGAAATTTTAAATTCATACAAACTCCAGTTTCCCCAAAGTTTCAGCCTGATTGGTTCAGTCTCAGTTTTTTTCGCGGATTTTTTTGTCATTTTTTGTAGTTTTTACAGGTTGCCTGAATAACCCCATCGAATATCTTTTTCTGAGAACTTTCGTGAAGATACAATACTGTATTGTCGAGGCGAGGACCGATGTCTAACCAACACAAGCATGTTTAAGAATTGGTTTTCTTCGATTATAACTGCTTAATTGTTTTTCAGAATGGAAATTGCAGTTTTATTCCCTTCCTGTGTCGTCGCGAAAGTCTATCTGCAGTTGCCGCTTAGAGACAAGAGAAAAAAGAGAGACGCAGACGACAAGGCAACCAGTAGCCGATATCCATCGTCGTGCACTCATTTATCGAATTTCATCCGTTTTCTTCTATTTTTTCTCCGAAAACGTCTTCCAATTGATGCCACGTCATAGATATTCTGAATAAAAATAAATTAACGAAAATGGCGACTTCCGCTATGTTTATTCTGGATTTAAAGGGAAAAGTTAGAAATTGTTCGAAATTGGCTTCTAATTTTTATTTTTCTCAGACGATAATATCCCGAAATTATCGTGGCGATGTGGACATGACAACGGTCGATAAATTCATCACTTTGTTGATGGAGAAGGAAGAAGAAGGGTTGGCAGCACCGGTGCTCACTTATCAGGACACCAATTTTGTGTTCATCAAGCACACAAACATTTATTGTTAGTTTTGAGTACAAGTCGATTTCCGACATTCTTTCACACTGGATTATTGTTTTTATTGTCTAGATAGTTGAATTTAAATCAAAATGTTCTATTATTTCATCATTTCAGTGGTCTCAGCATGCCGCTCCAACGTCAACGTCACAATGATCCTTTCGTTTCTCTACAAATGTGTCGAAGTGTTCTCCGAATACTTTAAAGACGTTGAAGAGGAATCGATTCGCGACAATTTTGTTGTAATCTACGAGTTGCTTGATGAAATGATGGATTTCGGTTTCCCACAAACCACAGAAAGCCGCATTTTGCAAGAGTGAGTCTGAGGAAGCATACTAATAGCCAATCTAATTCGGTTAAGCAGATAAATGCATTCAAACATTCATGTTCATGAAACTCACACGTTTTTCAGGTACATTACTCAGGAAGGCCAAAAGCTGGTTTCGGCACCTCGTCCTCCGATGGCAGTCACGAATGCTGTTTCCTGGAGATCCGAGGGAATAAAGTACCGGAAAAATGAGGTATTCCTGGATGTGATCGAAAGTGTCAACATGCTGGCAAGTGCCAATGGAACAGTTCTCCAGTCGGAAATCGTTGGAAGTGTCAAAATGAGAGTTTATCTCACTGGAATGCCTGAATTGCGGCTTGGTTTGAACGACAAAGTTCTGTTTGAGGGAAGTGGAAGTGAGTGATATTCGGAATTTGAGAAGTATAGCTAAGTGTGATATTTAGGAGGAAAGAGTAAGTCGGTCGAGCTGGAAGATGTGAAGTTTCATCAATGTGTTCGTCTGTCTCGCTTCGATACCGATCGCACTATATCATTCATTCCCCCTGATGGCGCTTTCGAGTTGATGAGTTATAGGTGAGTAGAAGCGACCTAGAAAAAAGAAAATCATTCGAGTTCTAGACTGACTACTGTTGTGAAGCCACTGATTTGGATTGAGACAAGTATTGAGCGTCACAGTCACTCGAGAGTGTCATTTATCATCAAGGTATTTTTATTCTCTTTCTCCTACTACCTCTATCATTGATTTCAGGCAAAATCTCAATTCAAACGTCGGTCCACTGCCAACAACGTTGAAATTATCATCCCAGTCCCATCTGACGCAGATTCGCCGAAATTCAAGACCAGCATCGGATCGGTGAAATACACACCGGAGCAGAGTGCATTCGTATGGACCATCAAGAGTTTCCCAGGCGGGAAGGAATACCTTCTCACTGCACACCTATCTCTACCATCTGTTATGAGTGAGGAATCAGAGGGAAGACCACCGATCAAAGTCAAGTTCGAGATTCCATACTTCACCACTTCGGGAATTCAGGTGCGTGAAGTTTAGTCAGAGGTATCTAATTTAGTTTAACGTTTCAGGTACGCTATTTGAAAATCATAGAAAAGAGTGGCTACCAAGCGCTTCCGTGGGTTCGGTATATTACGCAGAACGGAGAATACGAAATGAGAATGAAATGATAATGGAATCGTTCCCACAATGTTTATAGTATTACCCCATTTGTCTTCTAAATCTAAGATCAAACTATAATGCTCATCTATCTATTTTAATGTTCATTTTTCTTCTCTACTCAACACATGTTGTGCTTCTTGCTCTTCTTCTCCAACCAGATTGACCTCGATTCATTTTTTTCCTTTCCCCTATTTATTGATTTCTTTATTTTTGTCCTATTTCATCTCTTAAATGGATCCGACGTGTTTTCTAAAGATGTTTTCAGACGTCTCTCAAAATCTAAATATGATCCTCAACCTGTTTTCATCGAATTGTACGCTCGAAATAAATACGTTCTCATCATGAGCTAGTTTAACTGATTTCAGGTTTTCTATGAAAACTGTACAATATTTGATCTAGTGGATAAGCGGAGTAATAATGATTCGTTTGAAGAATGCATCGGACACTGATGTTTGTTGCAAGTCGATCTCTGCGAGCATCTGCTATTTCACGAACAATCACAAAAGAAAGAAGTGAAGCAAATCGACTCATGGAGCAGATAGTAGAAGACTTGAAAGTATAAAAAAGATTCTAGATATTCAAAAAATAACTATTTTTAGACGAAAGGAACGGAGTTTGTGATCCCTGGACGAGATTCGTTTGCTCGGCAAGAGTCAGCTAAAGTTTTCGAGAAACTTGTAGCGTGTGGTGTCAAATCGGAATTCCTATTAGATGCCAACACGAAGAATGCGTCGCTGTTTAAAACAGTCGTCTCACAACCTGCTGTCTCTTTCGAAGTTAGTTTTTAAAGCTAAGCAGAAAAATGGATATTGTTTTTATAGATCATTGAAACACTAGTCAACGTTGGATATGTTACTTTTGAAGACGCAATTCGACTTTTAGCGATGTAAGGTATTTCTTTGTTTTTCAAAGTTTAGTTGTTTTAAGCTTTGATGGGCACGTTAAAAATTATATATCGCAGCGAAAAACACACAAAATTAAACACGTTTCAGACAACAATATTCCCCCTAAACCAGCCCATCGAGGTGACGTTCTATTAAATATCAATTATACGGTACTTCCGTCCGTTAGTGTATCACTCTCGAAATGAAGTGTCACTATTCATCAAAACGACCATTAATTCTGATGAAGACGTCATATTGAAAAGTTTCACACCTTCCCTTATCTTCTCATTTTTATCAAAAATAGATACTTTCCCTTTTCAATTAGATACGTTTGCAGCTACACACCCTCTTCATCATTTTTTTCACTTTGAAACAACATAAATAGGTA